>NW_025091282.1:3971610-3981231 GCF_018340605.1 Aspergillus pseudoviridinutans | reverse complement strand
GCCTGAAACGGCCGGGTACGAAGGTTTCAAATTAGTGTTGTTGGCGAAGGCTTTTTCTCCGTTGGTAAGTTCTCGGATCCCAGAAACCATTCCGTCTGGTTCCAATTTCTCCCAGAAGATCACTTCGCTCCGATACCATGGTTATCCTTTGTGGAAGACGACGTTTAATGATCACCGTAGTTTGGAAATGACTCGCTTAATGACATCGTTTGGCGTTCCATGGAAATCATGATATATTTGACTGACATTTTCTTGCCCACAAAGCAGACATTAAATGCACACGTTTCTACTTCGATCATCGAGTTTCAACCTCAGATAAGTCGTTCAAGACCATCAAGATGAACCTGACCCATCACGGCTACGATTACGTGGTCGCGAACAGCGGCAGGGCCGTTTACGACTTCGAGAGCCTGAAGGACATCGTGAGGTTGATCTAGGACCTGTACACGAACAGGATCACGTTCAAAACGCGAACACATGGTTGGACATGTAGCTCAACACGGCCATCAAGATTGACGCGTACATGAACATGTGCTACAACGTGAACAAGAAGTGCGTCATGTGCGCGAAGGAGATGGAGATCGAGCTCAGCTCTGCGCCGACGGGCTGCGCGGGAACATCTGCGTGATCACGCCCATGCAGGTGTCCTGCTTCACCATCAAGGTCTCGAACCCGAGGGGCGACTCCCGCACGTACGTCAACGTGAAGCCGTTCATCGCCACGACCACGAGGAAGTACATGTGCGAGCACTGCCAGACTCACGAGCCAACGGCCACAGACGAGCACGAGAACGGGGTTCAGGGGCGTGGTCGCCGCCCTGAAGACGTACCCGACCATGTTCGACTCCAGGTAGGTCCAGGCGATGTCGTCCACGTGCACGAAGAAGAACGAATAGATGAACATGACGGAACACATGGTCCGAGGCTGACGAAAACCAGGAAGGCGCTTGAGCAGCCGACCACGGCATCGACCCCAACGTCAACTTCGATGAGCGATTATGAACCACTCGGGGGCTTCGTTGCCATGGTCCTCGGGACCAAGTTGTTCCCCGAGATCGCGGAGCACCATGAACGAGCTCACGGCCTCGGAGTTGGGCTACATCCTGGACTTGCTCCAGATCAGGGAGTACTTCACTTACGACGACAAGTACCCGAACCCGACCAGGGACGTGGACCCCGGCATGTCGATGTCCAACCAGCTGACGAGAGACGGGTTCTCGATCGTCATGATCGGTCCGGACTTGAACGCGCTCTGACCAGGATCAAGCACTCGAAGAAGTACTGGGACACGTTGGAGTCCATACACAGGAAGGCCGACGTCCTCGCATGCGCGAACAAGTTGAGCGTCTGGATCGCATGCATACACGAGGACGCGGAAGAGAGTATGGAGAGGGCGATGAAGGTCGCATCGAGGAGGACGACGATTTGATCGAGGAGATGTTGGCGGGGAGGCCCGTGCGGACGATCTACGACAGGCGCCTGCACGTATTTGACAACGAGGTCGTGATCCGGCCCGAGAGGTTCCTCATGCCGATGTCCTGGGGCACGACCGCCAAGCTGTATGTGACCGAGAACACGTATGTCCTCAGCGACCCCGACACGATCGTCCCCATGGACTCCCGCATGATTCCGGGCTTGCGCATGAGCATGTACCAGCCATCGTTCGCCGCCGTGTCGAGGTACGACTCAATCCAGATCGGGGACCCGCTCGTGAACATGGACTAGATCTTGCCCATGTTCAGGAACGCGCGATACGAGACGACCGACATCGCGTACATCGACGTGATCAAGGATCCGCTGCACGTCCATCGTCTTGGTCAGAAGAAGTATCCGAACGAGGGTGACCGGACGCCGATCGGCATGTTCGAGGCCGCGCCCGCGTCCGTCTTGAGGCTCACCTACTCGGTCGAGCCCGACTTCGCGGCCATGAGGAAGCTCATGAGGGAGACGAGCGGCATCACCAGCTCCACCGTCGAGTAGATGCTGGGGGACAGACCCATCCACGTTGGCTCGATCACGGACGTGACTGTGGTCGCGTCGATGAACCCGTTCGGCCTGATGGACGAGCCCAAGTACGTCTTTGTGTACATTGACGTGCCTCTGCTTTGGTCCTGATCACGAACCTGGACGTCCGCATCAGCACGATCGCGTTCGAAAACGGGAACAGGTCCTGGAATAAGTAGCTCAATGAGACCGCCTACATCTGCATGAACATGTACATCGACCCGGAGTTCAAGAAGAAGGAAATCACGCGCACGATCTGCATCTGGTTTGAGAATGTGAACACACGCTCGGACCTAGACCTCAAGAGGATGAACGACATGAACATAAGCCTGAACGAGATGATGGTCAACGTCGACACCACAATCACGGCCTGCACCTCCTGCGCGAGCGAGCTCAGACTCAGCCTCATGTCCACGGACGAGATCATGAAGATAGAGATGGGGTTGTACAAGCTCATGGTCGAGAGGACCCTCGCGATTTCTAGCTCGATCTGGTGCATAAATGAGAATTTGTACACAACCATGTGGAGGTTCAACCTCGCGTACATGCAGAAGCCCGAGAAGATATTCATGGCCAAGAGCACGAACAAGACCATGAGCCTACGCATCTGCACGGATGAGAACAACACCACAGTCTGACCCCGAGCGTGATCGAGTACGGGAACAAGGTCATGAACAGGCTCGCGCTCATGAGCCCACCACCCACTCCTACTCGTAGATGAGACGAACATGAACGCGATCATGGACACGACTAACACGCGACCGCGAACTCGGACATGTTTTTCTGCGTGTGCGAGTTCGTCTATATGTCCAGAGTCAGGGCCATGTCCTTGTACTTGTCCTCCTCCGGCTTGATCCGTGTGTACATGTCGTCGAAGAATGAGTTGGGCTTGTACCTGTGCATGTACACCTTTGAGCCTATGCTGATGCTCACGATCCTCTCGTCCCTCCAGAACTTGGGCGCGTTCGTGTACACGTTCTCAATGAGGTACGCGTCTACCTCCTTGGACTTATTCAAGCGCATGAACCCGTCGTAGCCGAGAACGTTGTTCGCGATCATGCTAGCGGAGAGGGCCGAGCTGGGGAATTGTGTACATGTTCGGCTTGCTGTCGGACTCGAACTTCCGGTACACGGGACGCAGTACACGACCCTGAACTTGGTCTCGGGCCTCAGTGGGATGTTGCTACCGTCCGCGAAGTCGATCAGGCCCTTTTCCGAGATCAAGCCCATCTTCGCGCAGAGGAGGCGGCATAAGATCCCGTCCTCGCTCTCATTCCCGTTCGTCGTCATGTCGAGGTTGCTGTTCATGATGATAACTCGGCTGAAGCTACGTTGTCAGCTAGCTCTTCGGCTTTTGAACGCATGTGTGTGGACGGACCTGAACCCGGGTATCTACATCTCCGAGATTGGCGCGGGTACGAGTAGCCCTCGCGACGAAGCTCATGTGCATGCTCGCGAAGATGACCTTGAGCCTCCTCTTGTTCATGTCCATGTACTCGATCTTGAAGATCAGCCTGCCCAAGCACGCGATCGAGCTCCCGTCCCCGAGGGCGATCAGATCCGTGATGGTACTTGTGGTCTCGACGGTGCTTCCTACCGCGTACGTGGCCGTGCACCTGTGGATGCCGGGCTGCCAGATCGCGTCCACCCAGACGTACATGTCGGTGGTCATGATCTCGCTCGCGCCGATACCCATGTAGTCGATGATGTCCCTGATGATGGTTCCGAACGCGAGCACGGACAAGCCGAGCTTGATGTACATGCTACTCCCCGACCTCGTGGCCATCTCCTCGTTCAGGCGCATGCGCGGGATCTCGTCCGGGTCCATGTCGTTGATCAGGACCAGGTCACAGTTCAACATGGAGCTCATTTGCCTGGTCGCCTTATCGACGATGTACACGGTCATAATGCTGTTCTCGGAGCCGTCTCTCAAGCGCCTCACCGTCGGGGTCGTGAACGACATTCCGAAGACGTGCGTGTGCATCTGCATGCTTCCGCGGATGTGTCCGTCCTCGCCCTCCTTCGTGTGCAAGGTCCACATCTCGGACCTGACCTCCTGCTTCGGCTCGATCACGCCCATGTAGCTCAACCTGTTCCTCCTCTGCTCCCTGATCATGGCGATGTCCGTGGAGGTCCACTCGATGCTCCTCGAGTCCGTGCCGATGGACGCGACCCTGAGCTTGTTGGCGTCATTGTTCAGATAGATAATCGAGACGGACGAAGTTCAAGATGAGGTACTAGTTCAGCCCGCTCTGCGTTATCGAATTCGGACCGTGTACTCGTTCGCGCGGATCAACGTAGACATCTACATCTACTATCGGGCGAGCACTCATCAAACGAACACACACACGTATCCAAAAATTCATCTCCACGAATAGGACTCTGGAGTCGGAGCATCGACAAGAAAGCAGAGCTAGAAGCAGAGCATGATCGCTCGAGGTCCAAATCCAAGGCAGCGCTGACGCGCAATGAGGCGATCGAGTGTTCAGTGCCACTGGTACCCGTCTTAATGCGTATAGCTGGAAGGAATAGCAGCTACTTACCTATCGGATGTCCAGATCGTGACTCAGTTCAGCATCGATGTGTCTATTGAAAGCTTAAGGTAAGGATAGACGCCGTTCAAACTACTAAGGATACGACATGGCCAATCGGATAACTCATGAGCATTACCAGTCAGAGCTAGCACGACGGATGAATGTCGATAGGGGAACGGACCATCAGCCGTGAATAGTAATTCTGGAAGTTAATTGTATACTCTCTCCAAGACGCATTGCACGGTGGCCGATTCCAACCAATCTCCGATTTACTGCTGTGGAAATGTCTAGACTATATACAAAGTGTCTCACATTCTTATATTCACTTCCGCTTGATTATTGTTGGCAGTCATAATTTGTATTCACTCCATCATAAGATTGAACCGGCTCAGGTCTTGGACGGGCCCAACATATTCACTTAATCCAATATACCCAGTATCACGTCGTTCCGGTTCCCTGTTGCTTTTACTTCCTTCTTTGGCTACTTCAGACGTTCTAGAGAGAAAGAATACACTATGCATTCGATTTATCTTCCTTCGTCTATTCCATCTATCTGCATCGGGGCCATACGGTTGCTGGATCTACGAAGCTTCCAGTCGATTTTGTGCCTGTGGTAATGCTAGTGTTTCCATTGAATATATAAGAACTCGCATGCATATCCGGGAACATTTAATCACGGCTCTCCTGCCGTTACTCGTCAACTCTCTGGATAACTATGTGCAGGGCCTGGAGACACTCAGGAGCTTCAGAGCAAAGAGAAACATAAGAGAGCTAGGAGCTATCTCACCAATTTGACAGCATAGGAGGCTATCTATTCGAATACGCTGGGTCCGGTGCGCAGGTAAGTATCCCAGTCATGAAATGATGAAAGGAGCTCACAACTGACTATCACTGAAGCCTTCGCTCAGGCCCAGGAAATCTTCAAGTCAGCCTCCGAGACGCAAAAACAGTTCATGATGCTGCGCATTTACGCGCTTAAAGCTCTGGACAAGAAATAAGCCATTAGTCACTTTAATGGAGGAAAGGTATGTGGATCTCTGGGTTCGAATGACCGCATGAGCTGATGCCGTTCAGCGCCGAGTAGTGCGATATGTGGACGACTACAGATGTGTCTATGGGACTACACCATGGCATTGCGAGGCTTAGGTCTGCGGAAGTCAATGCCCCCCTGGGTCTGGGCTTCAAGCCCCCTTTCAAAATGCGAGTCAGAAGTTCGAGGAGAAGGCAATCGACTACTCCCATACGCAGGTCCAATTCGGAGGACTGGGGTAGAACGCCCTGGAGGTGACAATTCATTACCACAGCCTTTGTGGAAGACCTTAAAGCTTAACTTAAGCTTGTACTGCTCTGGGTACCTAAGGCTAAACAGCAACGGCAACCATGACGCTGACAGTGGATGATATCAGCCAGCGGCATACACAAATTTGCGGATACCCGGGAAAATGCTTCAACTTGGCACCATCCCCATGCCCCATATTCTGGCTGTGATGCAAGAATATGTCTATGGTGTCAAGAAGAGCAGGGCCAAGGCAATCAAACCAAGAGAAGGGTGCCAATGGCACAAGAAAACGCCTGATATTTATTAAATCATGGCAAGATAACCGAGGCCTTACGCAAGACTAATATACCAGGGTATATCTTTACGATAACCCATTTAAGGAGCACATTCAGGGGCCAGAGCAAGGGCATTGCGCCCGGTTTCCAACGATCGCACAGCTATTTTTGCTCTTGCAAGCCCCTGATAGGGTATGTTTTCGAAATGATAACGAAGCTTACGATCCCTCGGAAAGGGCCGATTTGCTATGAAGCAATTGGAATCCGCCGCTCCCAGGCATAGGCTCCATTCGACTTTTGCTTTCGCCATGAGCGGAGATGCCTGCCTTCCGTTGCCTATTTTTCTGTCGTTTTCTCATCAAGAGAAATGACTACTCCGATTTGCCACTAGCAACTCTAGTCTGGTCAGAGTTCATCAGGCATTTTTGGTGCCACTCGCTCCGCCTCTGGGCTATAATGAGGCCACGAGCCAATATGTTTTTAACCAACCTCCCCTCTGAATTGATCATTGTCATTGCCGACTTCCTCGGACCCAAAGGCCTCTATGTTCTAGTCCAAACCACCAGCTCCTTCACAAACCTGCTGGGCCTTCATCTCCTAAACCGTGGCCTGGCTGATCCCAAGCTGGAGACACTCCGTTGGGCTGCTGCCAAAGGAGACGAGGAGATAATCAGGAAGTTACTTGCACGCGCACGGTACTGGTCAACATCGGGCTGTATGACAGGTCTACACCCATGATGTCCATGTTTACAGGCTTCGGACAGCGGCACTAGTGAGTCATCTTCTGTGAGTATTTCTGATTAAGGTATCTGCTTCGTGTCATCGTGCTGTTGTTGCTAACATGTAATAACTGGTTTTAGCACCCTTGCCGAAGCATTAGATAAACGACTACAGGGCAAGCATCTGGGTTTGACACCAGTCCATGTCTAATGACAGGTGGAACGGTAACCTGTTCAATACCGCCGATGTACAGCTGGCAGAGCTGGCCATTATCCAAGAAAATACTTTATCCCGGCATCAGCGACAAGGAAGCGCCAAAGAGGAAACTGATATACTCATTTTG
This sequence comes from Aspergillus pseudoviridinutans, assembly GCF_018340605.1. Taxonomy (NCBI): domain Eukaryota; kingdom Fungi; phylum Ascomycota; class Eurotiomycetes; order Eurotiales; family Aspergillaceae; genus Aspergillus; species Aspergillus pseudoviridinutans. The sequence goes on along the minus strand of NW_025091282.1, from coordinate 3,974,077 downwards.
AAGAGAATTATCTTGTTACTGATGGGAGGAAAACATACCGCTCTGTCCTTTGGTGTTTGCATTGGACTTGAAAATGTCGTCAGACGATCACTGGCTACGAAGCCGGGCGATATCAACACAAAAATCCACTCATCATATTGGTCTACAATGAACCGTTCCACACTCTCACTTACTACACACTAGGACATGAACAAACACATTGGCTACGGGATTTAGCTACTTTGACATCGCCTCATACTTACTTACGCATGGGGCTAAAGTTCCAGACGATCAAGGTTCTACATTTCCTGCGCCCACCGAGCATACATCAAAGGCCTTACGTTAGCCTTGGATAAGGTTATTTCAATAGACAGCGAAAATTCGGAGGGCTATACTTATCTTCAGCATCATAAACCCACACATGCATTGATACAATACAGAATCCAAGTATCACACCGCTCTTGCCTTTGGTGCTTGCCATGAAGTTGAAAAAGTCGTTAGATGATCACTGACTGAGAAGCCAGGCGACATCAACGCAAAAATTGGCCCAGTTATACCAACCAGTGACGAACAGCTCCACACGCCTCTCTATTACGCGCTGGAAAGCGAACAAACACGAGTGATCGAGCTTCTACTCAGTGGACTCTGGCCCATGCTTGCGTGGTTCACACCGCAAGTTATTTTATTAGTTAGTGGCTATCAGTAACTGCGGGCCCTTATATTTAGCTGTCCCAAAAAAAAAATCAATCTCAGAGTTAGCTGCAATATCCCTTTTACCAAGGCTGAAGCTGAATAGCCTCATATACCTGATATTCACTGAACAGCACTGCATAGTCAACTAACTTTACAATATGGTCAGCAGAATATTCTATAACCCGTAGCTTTCCACCCCCGAATGCCTTGACGGCAGTGTTAGACATTGGCAACTCAATGAACATGGCCATAATCAACTACTGACGTAGGGGCAGCCGCTGGCTGATCTGGGATGGTTGGATTCCCTGGCTAGGAAGCCTACTGTGTGGTGAGATAGGGGCAACTTGGCAAGCTTGCTAGCTACGGGCTGACTAAACTACTGTATGGCCAGGTGACCATACAACTACCATTCTGGAGCTTCACCGCGTTGGAAACCGACTCTATCCAGACCCGTTCTCGTCAAGGCCTGTTTTTATTATGGCTGTAAGTAACGTTATGGGATCTTCTTAATCACTGCTTAATGAAGGTAATATAGCGTTGCAATACTTGTGCTGTGAGCAGCTGTGTCAGCGGCAGGGAGTGCTCAATATTCAATAATCTTTGCTACACTTGCCCCAGTTATCAACAGTATAAGCAGCTTCGAGTGAGAGCAGATCATCGAAGATATGATATGTAAGTAATGTGAAGGTGACAGTGTTCATCGAGTGAAGCTCATCGAAGCTCCAGCCCAACTACAGAAGCTTCCTGACTGACTTCCGCGGCAGAATCCCCAGGCTCCGTCAACACTGATTCACACCTCCTCAAAGCGAAAGCGCCAGCTGGAGCATTACATTCCACCTCAATCTCATTTCCTTCATCAACCTTGACTACAGCACTTGCAGGCCAATTCTGGGGCTTTAACCATCTCAATTACTACTTAATGATGGCGGACTGTTTCCCCTCACTAGAGGACTTTTCTGCGGGTTGGTTGCCCGCAACAATCCAACTAGTACCTGGTTGACGAGGCTAATCTGGATACACCCAGGCCAAGTGTTGTTAGGATCGCCAGGGTGCTCTGAAGTCTTCAGGTTCTCTCTGTTTACCATCTACCATTCGCAGAGATCCACGAGTGGATTCGAATTCGTACCCTTCAAACTCATGCCATATACTCCAGCCGTCGATAAGGGTGAGAGAACTCTTCTTGAATACACTGCTCCAAGCCTCAACATCATTAGGAAGGAACACCCTGCGACTGCTGGTAAAGAGTTTCTCTCCTATATGGAGGAAAAAGTCGATGAATTTGGTGCGTTTATAACAGAGATCACTTCCTTGACCAAAGACGTCCTGGACATACTGAACGAAAGGCACGTATGGTAAGTTCATTCCCTTTTGTATGTGTTCTGATAAGCTTACAACAGGTGTAGGTACTCGTGCAACTCTCTGTAGACTCAACTACGAGGGATTCTGAATCCGGGACTGCATGATGTCGAAGTTCTCACAAGGCATCTTGGAGAGTTCCGCTCTGACTTCGGTAGAGTGGACCCGTTCGAAGAGGAAGATCAAGTAAATGCCAATGGCGCCTTAGTCGCGTTCCACATAAGTACTGCATGTCATGATGCATATGAGTCATTTTCTGACGCGTTAACCACTCCGCCACCTTGCCTGTTGTTGTGATATCAAATTGGATGTGGATGATGTACTGAAATCAACACTGACGAGAGACTTTATCTCTGCCGGTCTTATCATCCCGAATATCAAATTCATTCGGAGGATTGAAATCCCGCCTTGTCAGGGTTCTTCTTTAATTTTCCTTTTT
>NW_025091282.1:0-200244 GCF_018340605.1 Aspergillus pseudoviridinutans | reverse complement strand
ACTACAACTACTACAACTACTACAACTACTACAACTACTACAACTACTACAACTACTACAACTACTACAACTACTACAACTACTACAACTACTACGACTACTACGACTACTACGACTACCACCGCTACTACAACTACTGCAACTACTGCTGCAACTACTACTATCCAAATGGCCGCCAGACCCACAGCAAAGTCACAAATCCTCCATTCTCAGAAGCTGAAAGCTATAGACTTGACACAAGCCATTCAAGTTGTTCCAGGCATCAGAAGAAGATCCATGCGCTTTCCAGCTGTACACCCACCCCTGCGGGCCTTACGGCGTCTAACTTGACACCTGCACCTTCGTCGGGTTCCTCTATCTCAAAATCAGTTTCGTCATCCAGAATACCTCAGCCGATCAACCAGTATGGCCTGCACCGTCGGTCTCAAGCCAAGACGGTGAGATTCGGAGAAACACGACTGATTCCTGACGAAATCTCACAATAGAGGCCACACTGTTCCTTGTGGCTTGGCTCGAATATGAATTATAATGACTAGCAAAATTGCTCCTGTGCTTTTCCATCATTACTTCCACAAACTGTCAGCAAAGGTCTTGACTTCTTCTTGCACAAGGGAATGTAGCATCGTCCCTTGTGATTGCTTTTGGCATTGCTGACTATGGTTCCTCTCTTGCGGACAACTGCAATTCATCACATCTCCATGTTCACTTTATTCTGTCTACATCATGCAAATTGCATTCTCTTACTTGCTTCCGAGATAGCTCCCGATAGCATAACAATGTGCCACCTGGCCGTATACATCCCAGCCATATTTACAAGATGTTAAATTACTCCGTAGCTTTAGAGAATGCCATGATAATGTGGTAAGAGGACAGCAAAATACGTCATGATTTGTCGTTGACCACACACAACATATGCCGACTTTGTGTACCTTTTCCCAGACATATCAACCCTCAATCAATCCAGACGTCTACTCTCTTGCGAGTATCAAGTCTATCTACAACTCTAACCTTTTTTTGTCGCTGTTCTCCTCCGTTGTACCAGTAGAGGTCTCCAAGCACTCCCAAGTGTAAACGGACTCATCTGAGCGTTGTGGCATTCATATTAAAGTCACGATGGAGGACCTCGCTCTCTACACACCCCGGGCTATTATAGAGCTATCCACCCTATCCTTGCTATTTGGACTGATGTATATCATCCTAGCCGAACCAAGGTATGTAAAAGTTCACGAGAATTATATTGAATATGGATTACCGTGATGAGTAACTCGTCTTTGTAGGAAGAAAGTCGCCCCTGGGAAATGCACGTGTCAATATCCAGACTGTCACTATCGAAATCCCTGCCAGCCCGACCGCGAAGTCACAAATCCCTCGACCTTGAAAACTGAGAGCTTTGAGTCTGGCACGAGCCATTCGAGTCCATATCCGAATGCCTGTCAGAAATACAACGGCGTCCCGAAGCCTCCACCGGTGACAGATCCCTGTATAATCGACTACTACTACCACTACTACTACTACTACTACAACTACCACTATCCAAATTACGGCCAGACTGATAGTGAAGTCACAAATCCTCCGCTCTTGACAACTGAGAACTATGAGTCTGGGACGAGCCGTTCGAGTCCATATGCGAGTGCCTGTCAGGACTGCAACGACGTCCCAGAGCCTCCGCCTGCGACAGATCCCTCTATAGTCTACTACTACTACTACTTCTTCTCCCACTACTACCACTATCACTATCCAAAATTTGAGACCGACAGCGAAGTCACAAATCCTACATCATCGACAACTGAGAGCTCTAGACATGACACCAGCCGTTCGAGGCGCTCAAGGCATCAAAAGAAGAGGCGTAAGTTTTCCGGCCGTATCCGGATCCCGGGGGCTTCTAGTTTAACAGCTGCAGCATCCTCACATTCCTTAGCGAGTGGAAAAAAGCAAATGAACATAAGTCGTCCCAGGGCCTCTATCTTGAAATCTGTCTACATGACGAGTTGGGAATCCAGAATACCTCGGCCGATCAATTGGGACAGGCTGCACTGTCGGTCTCGGCCCAAGAAGGTGACATTCGTGGAAACCCGAGTGAATCGATTTTACAAATAGACATCCCACATTTCATATAATGTGGCATGAGTTTGAATTATAGTACGACTAGCGACATTGCTCCCATGTTGTCCATCATTTCTTCCGTACATGGTCTGGCTCAGTTATCAAGGTTGTTCTTGGATTAGCAATTATCGGTCATCTCTTGTTGAAACTGCAGTTTATCTTCTACGTGTTTATATTCGCTTTCTACCCTTGTCACCCTGTATCGAAATAACCTAATGGATAGCCGGGCCACTATGAAGCCGACACCGTCGAGATCAACAATCGACAAGTGCTTTGCTAAATTGATTTATGTACTTTGATAAACTGCCAAACTCCTCATAAGACAATGAACAAAGGCGCAATATTACCGTCTATTCCTACCAAGTTCTAGCAAGCAAACAATAGATACTAGCGACACGTATACGCAGAATAAGCCAGGCAGAGACTTAAACACATAATAATAAGAGACAGCATCGGGGGAGTGTAATCACGGAGACACTCGGTAGATTGTTATTGGTTTAATTTCCTGCGAGACTCCTTGTGATTGACGTTATCAGATCGTACCATGTGACTAGTTTTTTTATGGACATATCTTTCTTTACCGTCTGTTTCTCCGGCGGATGTCAGATTTGTGATATCAAGCATTGTCCAATTGGTTCGGCAGGATGGGACGGAATTTGAGGGGCACTAGAGGATAATCTGATCCTAGTGATACCCTGTCCCAAAAGTCCATATCTCATTCGTTGGTTTTTTCTCACTGCATTTCCGATGGACTGTCTAAAATGAACGGCTTCAGAGATGCCACCGACTAACCGTTTCGGGGCATGCCTCAGTCTGGTCTGTTTGGTCCATGGCCCTCAAGCTTCGATATGGTTACCATGTAGACCTATTTCACTGAAAAGTCGATCGACTTTTCGTCAACATATAAGAGTCCTGAGATCTCCTTCGACAATGATTCCAATCCCCCAGACTAACTCCCTTCTCTCGTTGAAACCACTTCAAGATGGCCCATCGTCCTCAGCAAAGCCTCCATTTTCCAGCCCCCTACATGTCGATCGGCGATGGCACCACCACGCCGTTGGAGTTGGTCTACGCACTGGTAAGTATGCTAATAAATCATTGGCCATCCCAATTCTTACGCTAATGTGGACACACAGGATGAATATGGCGTCCACCAAGCCATCGATGAAACTTGTATGCCACGGGGACTGACTCTTCCAACCACACCTCCGGACTCCAGTACTCAGCACAGTGAGCACGAAGGGCATAGTCTGGATCCACAAATGGCCGACCTCCTGCAGCACGATTGCCTAACAAAAAATGTATTTTTACACTTCCAGCCCCCACGTTGTGCACTATCTCTAGCGCTAACCTGACTCCATCCTAGGTCCGACGGCGCATGCAGAACCGAGAGGCCCAGCGCCGCTTCCGCGAGCGCAAAGACCAGAAGCAGAAAACCCTCGAGCAGAAAGCCGAGGATCTCCAAATCAAATGCCAGACTTTGCTGGATCAGTACACCAAGCGGACGGACGAGGTCTGCCGCTTGCTCAAAGAGAATGACGCTCTACGATCAGAGGTCAAGACCCTCCGCCAGCAATGGGAGGTTATCTCCACTATTTTGCACCGGCCAAAAGGTTCCCGCTCCTCGTCTGTTCTTGTGGATGAGACTTCACCGCCCCCATCGCTTTGTTCCTCGGCTGAAAGGTCAGGGAAATTGGAGGACTTCTGGCGGCGTCTGGATGATTTCACCGATGATAGGGAGAATTCCTCCAGTCTTAGTTAGTTGTCCATCCCGTCTATGGTCTGGCTTGTTTCACTTTTTCACGTATAATGATGATATCCCTATCTCTTTTTCTTGGCTACATAATCGGAAATGGCTTGTTGAAGGGAATTGGATGGGATATATGTCCGACTCGACCAGTTGCTGCCACATCGCGACTTCTGCCATTACTAACTGTGTATCTAATGCTGACAACTGAATTTACACCGTCTGGTTGGCTGTTTTTATCGGCGGCCCGTCCTTCCCGACCCGAAAGGGAGGGCTGATTGGGTTACTACGCGATTGTGGCTTGAGCAGTACATCAACATGTTTCGTCTGCTAACCCGAAACGGGAAATTCGTCCCTTTTATGGTTGGGATGGAAGGCACTCGATCACGTAGTCATACAAAAGATACGTGATGGGAGCGTCGGCCCTGAATTCATCGGCGAGCTCTGTTCAGTCATAACACGATCACCATGTCGTCCGCAGTTTCATCAAAACCATCATCCTCGTCCAGTTCATCCCCAGGAATCGAGGCCTCACCCAGGCTCCGTGGCAACTCCAAGCCCACCTTTCTGTTCATCGACTCGCAGGCTGACAAGCCGCAGAATCGCTCAGTTAACAGACAAAAGCAGGCATTCCTCCTGCGAAACTATCACCGGAAGAAAAAACAAGCCTCGATTGAGAGGCTGAAACCTTCGAAGCCATCGAAAACATCCCCATGTCTTGTCCACGGCGGAACCTCGAATTTCTCGCCAGCATATCCTTGGGATTCCCTCGCAGAAGAGAATGAAGACTTCCAGTCAGACCGTCGGCAGGGCACTTTTAATCAGGTTGCAAAAATGTCGCAGATGTGGTCTCTGAAAGCGTATCTGAGCCAGGGTTTTGTGGATCCCTTTTCCGCGTCGGCCGTGCAAATGTCCGACTCGATGAATCTGTATTTTCATCACTGTATGAGCTGTTCACGGTTCAATGAGTAGACACGCTGACGAGTCTAGTCCGGATCCACACCATCGCCTCCTGTTATCCCCTTGACTCCACCCGCATGAGCATTTGGTGGTGGCAGCGAGCAATCTCCCAGCCGGCTCTGCTCCAAGCGCTCCTCTTCCTCACGGCGGGCCACCACGCAACCCTCGAATCCAACAACGGAGTCGCCTCCACAGCCATCGAGAAATCAATCAAAGACTCTCTCCGTCTCCGCGGGAACACCCTCAAAACGCTGAATGATATCTTGCAAGATCCCGCAAAAGCCGTCGCAGAGTCCACTACCCTCATCGTAGCCTCGCTGGTGGCCATCGAGGCTGTGGATGCCAACTTTGAGGCTGTGCACGCACACATGAAAGGTCTAAAGCGACTCATCCATCTCCTTGGCGGCCTCGACGCGCTGGACCACATGACCCTCTCCAAAATCTACCAGTAAGTCCAGTTCCAATTCCCTGAGTCAAAGAGACGGTAGTGACAAAACCTGTGCAGGTGCGATGTCAAAAGCGCAGCCCTCCAAAACTCCCGTCCCACGTTTCGCTTGTCCGCTCGCTGGCGCAGCGAGATTCTCCAGGAATCAACCCTCTTTCGCTCAACGGAACACCTTCACGTCTCCACATCCCTCGAGAAACTGGGGAGCCGCTTCTTCGCCGCACCGTGGTACCCACCCTTCGACGACACCTTGAAGACTTTCGTCCAGGTTCTGCGGCGCCTAATCATCTACTTCGAGACCGCGCAGCAGCAGCCCTCGATCGTCCTGCCGACGGACAACGACCTCTTCTTGGTGTTTGAGCACCAGCTCCTATCGACCGTGTATAAGACGGGTACAACTCTGTTGCAGGAGCCACTACGCTTGTCCCTGCTGATCTACCTGAACCTGCGGATCTGGCATTTTCAGGCCTTTCCGTTCATGCAGTTCATGGTCGAGGCTCTGAGGCGGAGTCTGATACCGGCATACGGACATGCCCAGTCCACCGCGCCGGATCTCCTCTTCTGGATCCTGTTCATCGGAGGGATGGCGTCGCAGGGCTATAAATGTCACCCCTGGTTCGTCAGCCGGTTAACGGAGACGGCGCGTCGTCTGGATTTGGTCGAATGGGAGAAAGCGAGGGAAACGCTAGGTGGGTTCTTCTATACCGATCAGCCGGGCGAGAGAGGCGCAGAGAATCTGTGGAACGAGGTGCTTCTGATGGAGAGTTGTAAGTGCTTCTATGACCTTGATCCGAGCATGCGGCTGACGTTATGCCAGACCCGTACATCGCCCCAAAACCGACATTCCAGGTCCTCGTGTTATAATGCTTTGAGAAGAGAGGCACTCGTTTGCTCGCAAGCGTTGCAGGATAACCGCATGGACAGCATCACCGTCGTGCGTAGCTTTGGGTTCCTGCTGAAAACAACGTCAGACGAAAGTGATCATGAGACAACGCATCAACAGACGAAGTCAGATACCGTATCATCGCTTTTTGTCTTATTTTGTTTTCTTCTTTTGCCCGCCTACCCACCCGGGGGCTCGAAGCCCCCCCAAAAGAAGAACACCGGCCACCATGGCCCCCCCCAAACAAAAAAAAAGAAACAACAAAAAACGAAAAAACTATCTAAAAAAAGCTATCTAAAATCTATCTAAAATAAAAAATACAAAAATAAAAAATACAAAACTAAAAAACAAAACAAGCAAACGACTGGCAATTTTGTATAAAAATGAAAAAAAAGGAGTGGACGGATCACGTCCCGGCCTCTTCACTAGTTTGACCACTGGAGGGATCGTCGCCGGCAGCGCTGCCCACGATCCCGGCCGCGTTGACTACTCCATTCAGATCGCCGACTCCCCCTCCAGTGTCGGGCTGGCTCGTCCGCGGGGCTCCTGGGGTCGAAGTTGTCTGGCCGGGAGGTGCAGGCTCGCCACGGCCCCCGTCACCGCTATCTGCGGTTTGACTTTCTTCATCGCCGGGGGTGGGCCTACTGCACGAGAATCCCGGCCATAGGAGGATTGACAGCACCCAGTTCCCAAGCGACTTCACCACTGCAGGCGGCGTCCACTTGAACACCGGGGGCTGCCAATCCCTGACTAAGGGTCTCAACCGGCTGCCGACCTCGTCAGCAACCTGGTCGAAGACCCTCCCAAGAGCCTTGCAGACGAACCAGGCTAGGAAGAGCACCGGGACGATCCAAGCATACTGGTACTCAATCAGTGCCGGCATACTATAAATGAAGATAAAAAATTGAATATAAAATTGTTAAAAAAAAGCGAGTGTATAAAATGTTACGATAACACTTAGAAAACAAAAGAGAAGAAGACAATAACTCGACAGCGACACGAAGCTACATATTCTGTTCAACGCAAGCTTAAGCTAGGTAGAGGAAGGCACTCCCCAATAACCTCAAAACACACCCTCATCAGGTGCTGGAGGAAGGTGCGGATGGGGAGGTCGACGACGACCACTCCTGATACAACAGGCACACTCCTCGGTACAATGTCCATAGACGCCGTGGACTTCTTCTTGATCGCCTGAAGGACGCAGGTATGTCAGTAGAGGTTTCCTGCAGCAGCCGCACGTCTGCCCACAGCAGCCTCCGAGATCCGCGCATTTCTCCTGGTCCCATACCCAGGCATAAAGCCGGCCATGGCGGTCTTTATGTGCACGGAGCAGCTGCAGCTTGTCCAATTCATATTCACGTTTCCACGACTCCTGCATCTTTCGCAATGCGGCTGCATTCTTCCAGTAGTCGACCATGAGGTCCTGGACGGCCTTTTGGAAGAGCTCTCGCTGCGTCTGGGTGATATAACCAGGGGGACACTTCTCCGTGACAGCTGGATCCTCCTCGTCTCCCAGTAATTGCATCAAACGATGCCGCCGCTGGAGGATAGCGAAACCGCGTGCCTCTTGCTCCAGAAAGGGGTTGACCTGGTTGTTCTGGACGTTGATCCGCTGCTTCGTTCCTCGCGTTTTTGGCTCGTCCCAGCACCAGTCGTTCTTCCATCGTTTGTGGGCCGATTTGAATTTCCGTTCGCACTTGGGCGTTTCCTCCTCCGCGTCCTTCTTGTTCTTGCGAAACAAAAACATCTTTCTTCGTGTGCAGCTTTCCTACAGTGAGGTGATTGTTGGAGGAAAGTTACGGACAGGATTTGGCAGCTGTTTGGTGTTCTGTCCATAGTATGAGGTCAGTATGAGTCGTGCATCTCATTCTTGAGACCATTCCTTTTCGGAATCCGACATCCAGACTCAAGATGGCTTACCCGAGTCATATGTATCGGCAATCGCTTGGTTGGACAGTTATTAGATTCTTGTTATATACTTTACAGAATATAACTAAGACTCTTACGACGCACCAGAGTGCATGCGCCATCATTTCATTGGATGGACGACTTAGAATACAGTATGCCAATTTAAAGCCCACATGGCCAAATACGTAATCACAATTGCCCTTTTGTCCTCCTTCCTTCTCATTGCCGTCGTCCCCGTTGTCTTCATTTTTGTCGTCGTCGTCGTCGTTGGAGGAGGAGGGCAGAGGTTACCCGAAGGCACGCACACACCTGCAGCCAGGGCAGGGGCCGGTACCACTATAATAAGAACCAGGCAGTAACTGTTTGAGAAATCCATGGGCATAGGAGGTTGGCGATGGTGATGTCACAAATATCACTACATTAGCCTCGTTATAGTAAAGTACGTAGTACATTGCTATGCCGGGGCGGTTGTCCGTGTGCCGACGTCCTACTCACCAAGCCTAGAAACTCCGAATGCCCTGTGGAGCAACCGAAATCAAGAGCAAGATCGTGTGAACCAAGGAAAGACATACATAAGAGGAAGATGCGTGGACCTTTTCTCGCATACGTGTATCTGGTCCCGACACCGCACTGTAGGGTCTACCCATGACCGGACTGCTGTATACTGGACTACCCTCTATCATAAAGTTCATCTGGACGGGGAGATCCTATCTTCCAGTTGCGTGTGCTTCCCCATTACCGTTTCAAATTGTCCTAGCGGCCCTATCTGTGTCATGAAGTCCGTGGCAAGCGCGCGGAGCTTATTCGGAAACCAGCATCTAGTACTGTCTAACCTGGACGAGACGTCGGTAAACTACCTAAGGTACTCTTGATCACATCTGCGACGAATGAGAGGTCGCTCTCTTGAATTCCTTGCGAGTGCTGTGAACTACCACTCTTGTACCTAGCCTTCATTGGCGTTTCGAACCAGGAAACTAATGAAATCTATCATGGCATTCTACAAAAGCTACGGCATGATTTACAATTTTATAAATATGGCTGGGAGGTGTACGGCCAGATGATACATTGTCTTGTTATCGGGACCTATCTCTGAAGCAAGGAAGGGAATGCAAGTTGCACAGAGTAAAGAGACTAAACAATGAACATGGAAGTTAAAATCAAGCAGACGGAAACGTGAGATGCTGGAATCAGGACTGGAAGCATAACTCAAGAAAGCAGACGTGCAGAGAAGAACAAATGGAATCCTCCATTTCCGCAGAGTGTCTCAGGTAGCACTTCTTTTTAGGGTCGGCGTGAACCATCCCGCCGGGCTTTGGGCCCGAGAGAAGAGCTTTGCGAAACAAGGTGTGGGAAAACAAGACTTTGATTATCCTATTATATATACACGAAGCAAGCGCACCCTCCTACCCATCCGGCCTACGTGCTTTGGCGCCAAGGCGCGGAAACGAGAAAGACAAAAGACACTGCAGATCGGTACACCCCGGCGTGCCAAACGATGGAATGACCTGTAGAATTCGTCCTGATATTGCGCCCACTCCCAAGGAATTGTGTAGTATACTTTTTTGTTGTGATGGTGATGGCGCCATACGGCGGATGTCCCAACCAGGCATCACTTTAATGACAAGCAACTCGCTCACGTTGTAATCGAGCCTAAGGATGCTGCAGTGGTGTCTGATCCGATGGTCACTGTGAAAACGCAGGCAAAAAGCCAAAACGCTACCCAACCTCCGCTGAAACCGACGTCGGCCTTTATGTTGGGAAATGTGACGTTCATTTTTGGAATGGGCTTTCCACGGAGCCTGGCAGTTGAGAGGATAAGTTAACAAGGCGATCAATTTATGCTACTACTAGAATACGTACCTTATTGTTATCCAGGCTGCACTAGCAATACCGAGAAAGAGCAAAGCAATTGTGACAACCGAATAAATTCCGAGCATTAGAAACCACAAGGCGGTACTTGTAGGCTAACAAAATCGTCGAACCTACACCTGCAGCCATTGAAGTTGTCAACATATGCTTCCGCATCCAGAGTAGAAAGGATTCCTTACTTGATCACCGTGGGAGCTTCCCATTTGAGCACGGGGTGCTGCCAATCCCTGACACAAGGTCTCAGTCGGTTCAAGACCTCCCAGCAGCCTTGCAAACGAATCAGGCCAAGAAGAGGACCGGGACGATCCAAACATACTTGTACTCTACAAGTGCAGGCATGTTGAAAATAAGAATTTGTGTAAAATTGTATAAAAACAATAAAAAGCGAGTGTCGTAGAAATGTTAGGATAACAGTTAGAAAACGAAAGAGAAGAAGAGAAGAATGGGTTTCGAGGGAGCAGGCAGGAAGCTCGGTGGGAAGACCCCCTTTATATCTTTTTGAGAAAGGAGACTGGAATCTGACACCAGTGAATAGAAACAGGTGGTTCCTTGGTCAAAGCCCTTGTGGTGAATGAAGATGGGAGTGATTGTGAATGTTTGGAGATGAGAAAAACGAGACCTTGGAGGGTGATGCTGGCCGCTGTGTACGGAGCAGTGCTCGCCTTCCCTTTCGGGAAGTATGACATGTCTCAGGCCGGGGCGGGGGCTGCTATAATCCATGACGTGATCGAGGAACACATAAACAGCAAGACCTATCTTGCATTTTGACGTATGCATTCACTGAGCCTTGCTATCTACATAAGGAGCGAATTAAACTGTCGTTGGGCAGATTTGTACTTCTACGGGCTCAGTGAGCACCCAAATGCGTCTTCTTGCGGACACTGCACTATGTAATTCATAGTTCACTGAGTAAATGCAAAGGCGGACAGGCCTAAGTCCAAATTAAACGTATATATTCAAGGATCCACGATCATAATATACATCACCATCAGTGACCGTGTCATGAAATCATCAGACGAGAACTAGTCGGACTGTTTCATTAATAGGCTATAGGCACAGTCACCTTTATTTGCCAGAGATATGCCCAAGCGACAATTAAGCCTCGTCCGCGTCGGCGATCTTCTCGATGACATGTCCATCGGGCTGGACAACAACCTTGTCGACCTGGAGCGAGGCCTTGACGGGCTTGGGCTGCTGGTAGACCCACTCGAGTTCCTCGAGCGTTCGGCCCTGCGATTCGACACTATTCCGGTCAGACTAGCTTTTACGGCTTTACGGCAAAGGAAGGACATACCCAAACAGATACCAGCAGAGAGACTCGAACAAGTCCCATCCGACGAAAATCCAAAAGTAGTGGGTGGAGATATTCTGCAGACCGATGGGACTGGCGAACTGGCTGACGAAACTGATGCAGCTGACCATGAAACCGGACAGGGCGAGACCCTTGGCACGAGTGGTAGTTTCGAGGGCCTCGGCGGGAATGACACCCTGCAGGGGGGTATAGGTGAAGGAGAAGACGATGTTGAAGAGGTAGTAGAAGGCGACGGCGGCCTGGCCGTAGGTTTTGTTGATGTTGCCGGTGGCGGTCTGCGTGATCAGGGGCTCGGAGATACCGGCGTTGATGGCCATTGTGATGGCACAAGCTAAAGAGTCAGTGGCGACTCAGCAGTTGAAGCGGGGAGAGAACGTACCAAAAGTACCCCAGATCAGAACCTTTCGACGGGGCATGCGATCGGTAAGGGACACGGCGGTCAGAGCGCCGATGGCGGAAACGATAGAGTTGATCAAGTTCATGAGCAGCTGCATGGAGCTGGAGGTGTAACCCAGGGTGTTGTAGATAGTGGCGTTGAAGTAACCCAGACCGTTACCGGACCACTGACCAAAGACGGAGATCATCATGACCTGGAGGAAACGCCAGCGACCGCTGTGGGTGAAGAAGAATGGGCGGTCTAACCGATCGATCAGTTCCAGCACTAGGTGTTGGTGGATGGAAGCACTTACAATCCCACCATCTCTTGTCGATACCATCCAAACGAATACCCTCTCTCATCTCCTCGATCTCCAGGAGGACCAGGCGGGCATTGCGGTTGCCATTACCATGGTACTTGGTCAGGAAATCGATGGCCGACGCTTCCTGGCCGTGGGCTATCTGCCAACGAGGTGACTCGGGAATGAACCAGATGGAGCAGATGACGATGATGCAGGCAAAGCATTGCAAGATGAAGGGAATACGCCACGAGTAGTCGCTGTCGACGAAGTTGCAGCCGTAGGTAATGGCCGCAGCCGGGATGGAACCACCGAACCAGCCGCAATTGTAGAAACCTACTCGGTTAAGCAATTGATAAGATTTCAGCAGTTCCAAGGCGACTCACCAACAGCACGTCCACGCCAGTGGGGAGGAGAAATCTCAACAGCGTAAGCGGGAGCAGACACGATCATGACCTGGATACCGAAACCAAGAACCAGGCGACCGACGTAGAACTGCGGGAGATGGTTGGAGGTCGCGATAATGATGGAACCGACGATAATGATCCAGGAACCCACGAACATACACTTACGACGACCGAGCCTGTCGGAAATAACGGCACTAAAAGGCGTCGCGGCGATGGAACCACTGCGAATAGAATACATGAGATGGAGCCTCTCAAACAGTCTGTACATAAGAAGACTTACAGGGTGTAGAGGGACGTCACTAGGGAGACCTTAGGACCGTCCAGACCGGTGTGGAAGGTATTCTGATAGTGTTTCATGGCGAGAACCGCTCCCATGAGCGAACCTATCCTCGAATTAGGGTTTTGCTCATCACAAAAGTTGCCAAGTCACACACCATCATAACCGTTGGCGCAAGCGCAGCAGAAGGAGACGAAGATGCAGACTAGCAGTTGTCAGCGTTGTCAACTATCAATTCCAGCGGCAGTGTATTCCAGACGC
This sequence comes from Aspergillus pseudoviridinutans, assembly GCF_018340605.1. Lineage (NCBI taxonomy): Eukaryota > Fungi > Ascomycota > Eurotiomycetes > Eurotiales > Aspergillaceae > Aspergillus > Aspergillus pseudoviridinutans. The sequence continues at coordinate 187,398 of NW_025091282.1, read as the reverse complement.
ACAGTACAAGTGAATCGACTCCTTGCTCCATCGGGGAATAGGAGTTTCATTGACGGCGGCATACAACTCGGCCTATTCGACTCTTTCGTCAACTCTGTTGTTCAAGATGGTGTTGGTGGCCGACTGCTGAGGTAACCAACATTGTAAACCTTCCTCGTCTTCGCACCCTTGAGCTTGGCCGCCTCGCCATGACCAACAGGCACGGCAGGCTTGGTCCCGGTGTCGGAGCCGGGCGAGCCATGCTCTACTGAGATGCCGTGCTTCTCATCGGTCGACGACATACTGTCGGTGGTTATCCTCTGAGAATAGGATTGAGTCGACCAGATTGATGTTTCGGATGGAGGGATCAATACGAGAGACGAAAAAGGATCCGTGAATAACTAGGATGGGTGGGACAGCATGAGGTTCTTATAATCCTCCTGGTTTGACCTTTTCGACCGGGGGTGTCACGCACATTGACCACGCCCGATGCTTGTTACCGACGCTGTGGTTGGCACGAGAGATGGAACACACGATGGCTCTGTCCTCTAAAACAAGAGGCAGAGACTTTGGAAAGCCATGAAAAAGCGAGTCAAACTGACCGAAATCTGGAGACTAGTCGTTTTTGTTCGGGAGAGATGCCCGCCTTCCCGGGTTCCCTGCGTGTCAAACTGGGGATGACCCCAGACTCCAGAGCCCAACGTCGGAAATGCAATTCAGCTGGTGGGGAAGGGGAAAGGGCCCCAGTCCACAAATGGTAAGAAGTGGATGACATTGAAAGTCAATCGTGCCACTCCCTCAGCAGAGCTAAGGGATTCTCATAGTCTCAAAGTCTCAGTAGTTGGTCTGGGCTAGCCGAAGTCCACTGCGAATGAGGGCTGCAAGGGGAAAGGAGGCCGCTAGACTGAATAGGTCAAGGCTCGATGCGGAGTCCGCTCCGTGTCGCATTCCATTACGATAAAATACAGCATCTGATTGGCTCATCCGGAATATCTTGCCACTAAGCGAAGGCTGAGATCTGGTTGCACCAATCAGAGGGATGAATTGTAAAACCACGCGAGTAACACAATTCTGGACCCTGGGAACGATCCAACAAGCACGAGATCAGCTGGCAGTGAAGCATGACTGGACTCATCCCCAACATAGTACTGTCTGTATACACTGTCAAGTCTCCAAGGTCCACTCGATTGGGTGAAAAAGCATCCTTGTTGGATTCAAAATTTGCCCTCCCTGACTGAAGCACGGGCCCACTGGCTGCAGCTCCTTCATTTCAAAAGAAAGGCAAAAAGGATGAAATAGCCGTAAATCACAATATGCCACCAATAGCAACCATACCAGCTGTTGCTGCTATTATTCCTCATTCGGTCGGCTGCGTCGCCCTCCGCTCCCCAAACGGCTAGKCTCCGAGCCAAGGCGCTCTAGCAGTAACGGGACCCCTTGGCACGAGTTCTCGCTCAGCAGAGACGACTTGTGGATCAACTCTCAGGGTTTACGGGGAAGACTAGCTTTGGTTAAGACTAATCTGCCGGATTCTTGACAGAGAGAATGATGGATACCTCGGAATCTGCCTCTACCCGACGCTTAACTGTCCCGAGTCTGAGTTTGACGTTATCCTGCGGTAAGAGTGGAGATACCCATCAGTACCTAAGGTAGGTAATCGATAAGGAAATATACCAGTAATCTACAACCGACCACCCTAGTCATTATCAAGCGCCAGATACTGGATCCGCCACGCATATGATTTAATAATCGTCTGACATTATCCCCACTCTGGATCAGGAATGGTCTCGTTAATAGATGACCATAGGGATAATCAGTCATGACGAAGCCTCCACTGACGTTCGACTGATTCGCGCCTGGCAGCTAGCCGAGGTCGTCAGCAGTGGCGCATAACCAGGTTCAACTCACAAGATGGTCATTCTGCAAATCAATTACATACTGCATACGATACTATTAATGCTTTACAGTTCCTAAGCTGCATTTGGTCTCAGAAAGCTGGAAACGAACAGATCTTGCTTGCACAACTGACCTCTTTTTCCCGAAACAGCAATAACTACCGACAAATTATCTTCAGTCCCGTTCCCTAACGGGTCATCTCGCTTATCCAAGCTCAAAAAATGTTTCCATTGACCATCAGACTAGCTTCGTTGACTGCCCAACACTGTGCTATTCGGCCGTGGTCGATTGGCCTCTAAGCGCCKAAATGCACGAGTAAGCCTTGTCGAGGTCAATGTGGCTGGGTGCGGTCGATTCCTTGACTGGTGAACAGAGATGCCAAGATTCCGATTGCCATATCAAGCAAACAGTGTTCGCCAGTGAAGAGGAGATCGTGGCCAACTTCTAAAAGGTCGACGAACGGGATAATTTGTCTGAACTCACGACCAGCACCCTTATCGAAGCACCAAACGCGACCAATGGTCAATGCAATAGCATATGCACTGTAATCTGACCTGTACAAGACCGCAACTGACCGTTCATTAGTGAAAGCCCCAACACAGCATGGGAGCAAGCATCAATTTGTCCTAGCTCCGGTAACTCGGCCCGTCCATTTTCAGTTTGGTTGCGAATGCCGAGCACTTAATGAACTCATTTAACATACGCTCTGTCTACAATGGTTCTGGCACCGACGGCGTGGCTCAGCCTCTTTTCTTGAATTGTCGACGGGGAGCTCGAGCTCAGCTCCAGAACGCCAAGTTGGGGTGCAGTGCATCGTAAGCGCATCTCGATCGGTCGTTACTGACTGAATCTGGCAGATAATTTGCGCATGGCTGTTATCTATCATATTCCCAATGTGTGTTATGCCATGTGCTTCCCATGGATTTCCCTCGGAGCTATGAACTCGCCCGTGCATGGCTAACCCAACCGTTTTGGTTCATGCGGGGTAATCAGACTGCTGTCGATGGAGTCCTCCATAGTTCTCGATCCGTTGGGATGAAGTTTTGATGCTGTCCTCCCGAGAATGGATCTCGGTGAGGATTCCTCTGCCCCCTAACTGAGGCAGTTAGGCTGAAGCGGCCAGTTCGATGTCATGAACCCCTTATCCTTACAGAGGATGTCCCACTGATCTTTCTTCGCTGCAGCTAGCTACTTTCCACGACATCAGATGCCTCCTCTCTCGACTTCCCGTCCCGTACTCGGCGGCTCCTATCCCCTCTCCGGCTATCTTCTCCAGACAGTAAGATAACCAGGTACCACCTCCGCGACGAACCATCCCCTCTTCCACAACGTCGCTGACCAACCCAGAAGCAAAACTATCTCCCATTGTCCTTGCAACCACTTGTACGTACGAAGGTCAAGTACACATATCTCCCCGGCCTACCTTTGTGAATGAGCCCTCCGCCTCACACGACGATAGGTTTCTGGGGAAGCATAGCTATGAAGTGAACGCCTAGCCAGGTGATGCGGCTCTAGTGGGAGCCGCGCCGGAATCAGTATAGGCGGGGTACTGCTACCGTAGACGCTGATACTGGAGTATAGTGGAGCCGAGATTCAAGTGAGACGGCATTCGCGGAGTGTCCCATATTACGAGGTCGGGGACGCACAGCACATCTTGTAAGTCGCACACGGGGTGCACGCCCTACCTGACTGCATACTCCGTAATCTTCAATTGCCTCGTCATGAGGTAGATGATATACGATGGGTCAAGTTGTGCTACCTCTGCTCGGTACAGAGATTTTACCCATGAGATTTAGAACTAGTGCCGTTGCTGCATATTAGATCATGACCAAGACAAGGAACTGAGCGAATGGCTCATACTGCCCTCAGTTCTGCTACGGGTTCCAGGACGAAAAATAGCCTCGCGGACAAAGACGAGAAGAAAAACGCTTGAGGTCTCCGGAGGTTGTAAATGTCCATGCTTCAATCACTTTCGCATTGACGTTAAAAAGCATTCTAAACTCGAATCTCTACATGGTTGCTTATCACTTGCTCCCCGAAGATAGCAGCAGTTGCAGAGCTTTATCTTGTTGTAGGAGCATAATGATACGCGTCTGGAATGAATGCATGGAAGATTATCTGAGCGGTCATTCTGCTATAGCTCTTCATGGTTCGAGACTACATATGAATTGAAGACTTGAAATATGAAGGACAAACAAAATCTATATGCATAACACCGGGGAGTATCACATATCCAAAACATGACCGGAAAACGCCACCTTCAAGACCAATGAACAAGATCGCAGTCTATGAGCTCTTACCCGTCTCAACAAAATACGTGCCTGAAGGGAGAACAAATTTAATCGGCTCGGGCACCTTAACCGGAGGATCCTGCGTCCTGATCTAGTCAGCTAAGTTCTTTGAGTACAAGAGGGCGACTCACTTGACGACAGGCCATCCATCCTTGTACTCGAGATAATGCCAGCCCAGCTGAGTATCCTTTAAACATGTCAGCCAAGTTCAAGCATCATCAACAACAATATACGTACGCTTTCCTTAAACCCTATCGATCCGTTGACTACCGGACAGTCAGCAACTGAAGCTCGTCTCTCGCCAGGGGATGGAAACTCACAAAAGTGATGGTAGAGGATATCCCCTCGCTGGCCATTGCCTGGTAACACGCCCACGCCACCCGGCGCGTAGAGGTTGCCGTTGTTCGACCCATAAATCTTCTCTCCATACCCGTCGAGAAGCTTCTTGCCTGATTTATCCACAAACGGACCGGTTACGCTCTCTGACCGACCGACTCGGATACGATATCTGATTAATCGTCAGTACTGCCGTAAGTAAAATCGAAGAGTAACTTACTCCTCTCCCTTGAGCGGAAACCCTTTATTAACCATCTGGCAACAGATCCCCTGACTAAACCAGAGATAATAGTACGGCGCATGATACGACATGTACGCTCCCTCTTGCGGTCTCCAGTTCCCAGGCATGTAACTCAGGTGCGTTGCATCCGGTTTGTTTTCATTCTTAACGGACAGCTTGCCGTCCTTGTCCACCTGCAACGGCAGACTGTAGATATCATCCCAGTAGCTCCCGTAGATGAGATACGGCTGTCCGCTCTTCTCATCAACCTGAAACGCAGGATCAATTGCATTCGTGTTCTTGTACGGCGCGATCTGCGAACGTTCCCCGGAACCCGTGTTGATCAGTGCGCCGTGGTCCGTCCACTCCTTTTCCAGGTCGGAGGTAGACGCATACCCGATGGCACTATCCTGGCTGCCGCTCTGGCTGATGGCGTAGAAGCAGTAGAATGTGCCTTTGTATTTTGTGACGGTTGGTGCCCAAGGCCGATTGTTGTTCTGTTTGTTGATCACGCTGGCTTTGCTCAATACCGTACCGACTTGTGTCCATGGTCCCGAGATGCTCGAGGCCTTCCAGTAGGGGATGTGGATGCCTCCTTTGAATAGGTAGAGGGTGTCCTTTTCCTCGATGATGTTGGGGTCGTGGACTTGCAGGTTTCCGCTGTTCGGCACGGGGAAGTCGTTGGAGAAGGTGAAGATCTTGTTAATATCGTTGGCGGTTGGATTGATGATACGTTGGCCGTTTCGCGGGATAACGGCCGCGAGGGACCGAGAGAGCAGCGTTAGAGATAGAAGTAGTTGTTGTAGAATCATCGTGATGGTAAGAATAATGCTTGATGTGTACGCAATTACTGATTTATACCATGTCAAGGGTAGTATTTATATACAATTGTATATCTTAATTCTACGTATAAGCCGCTACCTCCAGCTCAAGGCTGATTCCACTGCTGTGGCTCATCTGTTGGTACTTGGTATCCAACACCAACCACGTTGGTCACGATATGGTTCATTGCCGATCCGTGCTAAGCTCACAGCCCTCTGTTGATCATTGGTGGCAGTTTTCTGTTCATTGAGCCAAATACAGCCGCTTCAGGGTCCAAGCAGCCTTGTCGGCCCCCACAACAACCCTAGCATCGCCCCACAACGAACTTAAATCTGTAGTAGTAAATGCCTTGCGCTCTATAGCGTGCTATTAATAGCACACTTGCATCCGTCAATTAAAGCCACTCTGGGGCATATACTCAATGATAGAAGCAACATGAAATTGTCTGGTACGTAGACACACCACTTTTAGGGCACAGAAATCAATACACAAGTCGAAGCTAATATGCAACAATTTTATCGATGAGGTTGGGCACAGAAATCACCGTTCCCTATATTTCACAACGGAAGATAGACAATCTGAATTGGGTTATTTTGAAGTTTTCGAACTCAAGGCATTATCTTGGCCCCAAACTGCGCCGTCGGGTAGACTGTACGAGATCGCCTCTGAGAACGAAGAGATAATAAGACGGCAAGTCTCTCGAATTGGTCTACTCAAAAAGTCTTTGCGCTTCCTGTGATAATGCCTTCCTCGCATCCTTGACAACTTTCGTGCAACACAGTGTTGGAGAATTTCGGGCGCAGACGATAGTAGGGACAGTTAATGATGTTTTTCAGGACTCAAAATATGTGGAATATTGCCCAGGCAGCTCACACTGTCGGAAGGTAGCATGTCTACCAGAGAACGTCAATTGGATCGATCCTCAGCTAGGGTATCAACCATTTGCACTGAGCGCACTCGGATGAACCGCATCCAATTAAGCCTTCGCGAGTGGACGATGTACATGTCCCTGTTCTTGGAAAGATCAACCGCTGCGAGCATGGCTTCAAGCATGTGATGCGTTGCCCTACCGTTGCTGCGAGCGGGAATAAGCTGGATGGCCACTGGATGACGTAAATCCAAGCATTACTTAGGTGGTATCATCTGTCCTTTCTTCCGTCTGGATGCTCGTCCCAGGGTTACAATAGATGCCTAAAGACGCATGTGCATGTATGAAAACAATAAAATCGACTGATGCTTAGGCAGACGAATAAATTGGACGTTGACTCACTTGGAGAGAATAAGCCCAAGCGATAATAAAGATGCGCCAGCTAGCTGATGATTTGCAGGGTTCAATCGATCTCAAGGCCCAAGCGTCGGAAATCATTGGATAAGCCCCCTGTTCCATCCATGGTCAAGCCTACCCAGCTGTCAACTCGGAACACCCGAGCCTCGCGTGTGCTAGCATATTTGTCCGACGGGTTGTGGGGGAATCCCGCTCCGGGGTGCACCTGATCTCATTTGATGACTATAAATGATCGCAGTACTGATAGCGAAGAACTTCACATATTCAGAGAAATCAACAGAATTTCACCTGCAGTATGGGCTCCATAACAGCGACCAACTCTAAAACCCATCCACTTGAAGCTCTGGTAGGTAGAACCGCGTAAAAGCTCGGATAAGGCATAGTTCTAACCATCCCATAGCTTGCAATCGGCAGGGAGGAGCGTGAGCCAGTGGAATTGCGAGTCACTGGAACCTTTCCACCACTCCTTGCAGGCACATTTTACCGCAATGGACCCGGCACCCACCGTGTCGACTCGAAAACAGGGTCGTATGCACGCAGTCACTGGTTTGACGGCTTTGCGCAGCTGCATCGATTCCAGATAATTCCCACGGACGACGGCAACTGTCGCGTGCTCTATAACTCTCGATTCCAGGTCGACGCGTTGATGGAAGAAGCACGCCGCACCGGAGATCTCAAGCCCGTCACCTTTGGCCAAAAGAGAGACCCGTGCGAGTCGTTCTTTCACAAGATGAAAACCGTCTTTGAGCCGACTGAATTCATGTCTAATCCACAGATGGTCAATGCGAATGTCACCGTGTTCGCCAACATGCCCGGCATGCTGAAACATGGCCCTGCTGTACCGGCATCCTCGCAATTAAAGTTGCTGACCTGCCTGACTGATGCAAACCAAATCACGCACGCCAATCCGGAGACCCTCGAGCCGATTGCTGCGAGCACACAACAAGAGCTTCACCCGGATCTGAAGGTACTACTCCAGCCCCCCTCTGATTCTTCCACGGCATGTTTGGGACTAATCGCTGAGAAAGGGACCATTCACCTGCGCGCACCCGCAATTCGACCCCAAAACCGGAGATGTATACAATTACAATCTGCACCTAGGCCCTAGAGGCACCTTTCGCATATACCATACTTCGGCCAATACATCCAAAACAGATGTCATTGCCACATTCTCAACAAAGGCAGCCTATATCCACTCCTTCTTCATGACGGAAGACTACATCGTCCTCTGCGTCTGGCCCTCCTACTTCAAAGGCCTCGGGGCCTCCGTTCTCTGGGAGCGCAACATGCTCGACGCAATGAAATTCGATGCTACTGCTCAGGCGCAATGGTTCGTGGTCGACCGCAAGGGCCACCGAGGCGTCGTTGCCAAGTTCGTCAGTCCGCCCTTTTTTGCCTTTCACACGATCAATGCTTTCCAAGAACCGGGAGACAAGAATACCGTGGACATCATCTGTGATGTAGTGCAGTACGCCAACATGGATACCCTGCACCGAACCTACTACCAAGACTTGCTGTCGACCGACGGTAAGATTTCGAATTTCACAGTGAAAAGATCAGAAATACCCACGACCGTCCGCTATCGCCTACCACGAGTACCCATAGAGTCTACTATGAGAACAGTTGCCGCAGCGGAACGAGTCTTTGGATTTGTATCCGGTGAACTCCCAACGATCAACCCGCGATTCGCAACCAAAAGAGCGCGATATCACTATTGCGTCGTCAACCGAGGACACACTTCCTTCTTCGATGCAATCGGCAAGGTCGATCTGGACACGCAAACAGTAAAGTACTGGGGTAGCGAAACGACGCCTCATACGCCCTCTGAGCCGATTTTCATCCCCGACGGCACCGGCGAGGCGGAGGATGCGGGTTATCTGCTTAGTGTGGTCTTGGACGGAGAGACTGGGACAAGTTACCTGGTTTGTCTTGATGCGAGGACGTTGACCGAGGTCGGCAGGGCTGAACACGACCACGCAATTAGTTTTGGGTTGCATGGAAGTCATTATTCCGCGGTTTGAGTGTTATGCAACTGGGTTATATATTAATGCTATTTATTTTCTTAAAGAAGATTGTCGCTTGCCGTAACTGTTAAACGAGGTGTCTCAGTATTTCAAGCCCAGCATATCGAAATTATTAACGGTTCTCCGGACAGGGCAACTCATGTAGACAGTTCTCGTTTAACCTTATGTTCCGTGATGGGTACTCTCTGTGGACTGATCCTGTTTGACACTGAGTATATTCGCTGACACATGTTGACGATGCTTGACACGGTTCGGCTTAACAAAGGCAATCTGAAAAGACATATAAGATCCAGTAGCATAGATCCGCGAGTCTCTTCGATAAACTCAATCAACAGATAGCCATTGTGAACTATAGGGTCTTTGCTTTGACGGCGGGGGCATAGTTTGAAGGAACAGGTTTTTTCAGCCAGGGTAGAAAATACTGACGCAAGAGCTGAAACCAGCGAGTAAACAATGGCAGGTATTCGAGTCGAGTAAACTAAAAGTTGAACTATAAGCGACAAAAGTCACATACATTGGCTACAATCCATACCGTCTCGCCGGTGGACAAACCAAAACCATATAACTTTGGGATCGGCACATCCGGATAGTTCTCCTGAAGCCATGCATAGGATCCTGCTTCACATCGGATTATCTCATCGCAATTGCCTGGTCTGAAACTCTCGCCGACGCGGATACGGTAATGGAAACCGCATAAGAACGCGCTCGTCCCAACTGGCTATCGTAATGGGGACGCAGACATTGAAGCTGCCATAAAGCCAACTTTCCATGTCTGCCACATGGCATTCAGAGGATGATCCCAGGCCAAGATGGTGAGTAACAGCAGCTTTCATCCATTCGCGTTTGTCATGAAGCTGAGCAAAGAATCTAGTTTGCTCAGAGAAGTATCCGAGCTGATGGAGAATATTCAATTCTTCGCCCTTGGCATCTGAGTATGTTATCTTTCTTCGAAGAAGCTGTCTCGTTTTAGGCATTACGACGAATGTCAGGAAAGAAGTCGATGTTGATTGACGATTCAGGGGATACGCCTACATATCACAAGTCACGTGTTCCAGCGCCCTGTTGACATATGGCTCACCAATCAAAGTTCATAACTAGTGTACTATATGCTGATCAATATCACGATGGTGAGGATGGGCATCTCAATCCTTGATGCTGACAGAACCTTAAATGATGTAATCCTGGAGAGGATAGCAACATCAGATTTATTATTTGCTTTTTAAAAGGCACCAGAACAAGTTTGATACATGACACTTGATGCTGTTTTTGAGTGGCGCCAGGATCCTTGCTCAATCACATCCTGTGAATGCACTGTACTGCACTGCACTGCCACATAGTCCGGCAAGCTCAGCCTTGCCAGTCTCATTCACTAATACTTGAGATTATTTCTCAGACCTGTCCGCTTAAACCTCACATCACCATTCCTCTGTTGTATACTTGAAGTCTTCGATCTATGCGCGAGCTTGCGACCTTACTGTGAAACAGTTTCAGTCGGCCATAAGGATAGACCACTATGGCTGAGAACCTGGGTGTTGTAGGGAGTGCGATCAGCATTTTACAATTGGTGGAGCAGACGATCCAAACGATAAACCGTGTGCGAGCTCTGCGGGCTTTTATGGGAACAGTTTCAGATGACCTGGAGGAGTTTCTTGATGATATTGAGATCGTGCAAAAGATCCTGATGACACTGACGCCAGAGATGCTCGACGCGCTCAGTGTGCCATTGATAGAGCGCCGATTGCAGAGATTCCAGGCAGACTTGACCGTATTTGCAGCTGTGGTACAAACCGAGCGGGACCGTGTTGCAAATAAAAGACTCGCAAAGTTCAAGCTATTTTTGAAAAAGGAAAAACTGCAGAAACAGAGGGACAGCCTCGAAAATATCAGGCACACACTGATATTACTTCAGCAAACTTACTTCAGGTCAGTAGATATGCTCTGTGTATCCTTGCAAGTCCTGATGCTTCGCGCTTCTGGCATACTGAGTGATCTATATCATAGTGCCCATGTCCGAAATTTGCGTTTGATAGAGAATTCTGCAAGTAATGCTCCGACGAACACAGCAATTATGCAAGCGTCAAGTGATTGTCAGCAGCTGGAGTAGTAAGTTGACATGAAATATGAGTCCAAAGCTCAAAGCCGACCCGCGACAGCAATCCTCGACGGCCAAAAAAACTTCAGCACACATACGCCTGTGGGACCCGAAAGAATAGAAACTTCTCGTTCCGCACACCCCTTTTGTTTGTCGACAAGTTCTGGAATCTGAACATCACTGAAATCAACTCAGGCTGGAACTTCGGCATTCGGTCATACAACGTCATACCGGACAACTCTGCAATCATTCACCACTGTCAGTCTGGCAACATTGAAGAAATTCAACGACTGTTTGACAATCGTCTTGCGTCTCCCTTCGACTGCGATGAGGATGGATGGTCGTTGCTCCACGTATGTATAGTATTAGGCACTACTCCTCACATCTGTATTTGATCTAATCAGGTCGACAGTGGGCCGTTGGCTGTGGCCAACTAGAAGTTTGCAAGTTCCTATTGCAGAATGGTGCCGATCCTACCGTGAGGGATGGCATAGGACAGTAGGTCGCCTAAGTGCCACCACTGCAAAGTGAAACTTACTGAAGACATGCAGGACCGCTTTGGAGTTTAGCACCTACTATCGGTGGATGGCTGACCCGCAGAATCTGGAGGACCTAGACCGCACTGTCAATCTTTATCGCCTGCTTCTCACGGACAATGAAGATGTGCTGCTTGAGAAGCCCGAGAGTACATTCGTTGGACGGGTTTGGTTTCAAGGACCCCCTGGAGCCCTTAGACTGATCCAGGAGTCTTTGTTCGTTAACTACGCTTCGCTACCTATTGAACTTCGTTTCAGACGAGCGATGTCCCTAGAGGCCTGGAATTTCGGGAGCCCCGGCCCAGAAATGCTTCGTGTCGCAATGGGAGGGGATAGCATTGACTCTACTGCCTATCACCTAACCGACGAGGATGGAACAACCTTGCTGTGTAAAGTCGTGGCGCTCATGGCGGTGGATATTGCACATTCAAGGGAAGACAACATATCTGGTTGGCGTGAGATACTCCGGGAGGCACTCCAGGCCGGGGCAGATCTGTGCCAGATATCAACGCAGCACGGCTATTCCCACACGCCCTTGATGATGTCTTTCGATTTTTACGCAGTTCACCTCGGCGGAATAAGGCGAGCAAGGTATAATTTCCACCAGATACTCCAGCGTTGGGCGCTCGAGCTGCAGGCGGCAGGTGTTGATCTAGCTGCTTACGGAGCTAAGGAAAGTGCACTTTGGAAGTCTGGTGCCGTTGACTCTTCTTTCAAAGTCTTTATGTGGTCTTTACGTAAGGATCCGTTCTACCACAATCAATCGGAAGAATATGGAGAGTGGTTGGAGGTTCACCTGTTCTCCTTGAGCTACGGTCCTAATCCGGAGGATTGGCATGTATGGTTCGATAACCCGGTGGACGAGGTGGTGGGTGAGTTCTGGGAGATGATGGAAAGGGAGGAGGAAATTATGCCAGGCACATGGGTGGAATGATCACTCGGGCAGGAATGGTGCTTAGGCCGCGCGGTCTTCCTCCTCAATCACCTAATGTAATACGATACTGTATGATGCATTAAGATGGAACTATTGGAGTAGACATGGAAAACTTCACGAGCCTTGTCAGCACAGATCCAAGGCGTTCCAGTCAACGGTATTAATTCGGAGATACGTCCATATGAACTCATATAATGTTGCCCTTCATTAGTACAAATACACGCAATTTGATCGAGTTGAATACCTCATTGCAGCCATTTGTCTGTCAAGTACCCCGTCACAAAAGCATAGACAGCCTTGTGTAGTATATCGATGACCTGCTCATTGACTGGCCACGTCCTACAGATTCGTCAGTAATTGTACGAGAATGAACGCCAATGCGCATGGATACGAACCAAGGAGGAGCGCCGACTCCCGTCCAATTCTCCAGTGTTTGATCAATCGTCAACCGCACACCGATGAACATAAAGTCGGCAAACGGTCCCCGAATACCGTTGATGCTCATAAATGCTCGAATGACGGCCGCAACTGCTCCCTGCCCGTAATGCATGGCCATGTTCAGTCCCCAGCGTTCGTTGTCCGGCCGGGCAGGCAAGGCCAGTAGTCGCTCTAGCGTGTGGCCGGGGACATATGAGCTGGGCCGTCCAGTAAAGAATTGTTCGATTTTCTCTCCGACGGTCATACTTTCTTCGGTTAGATTCATTTCAGAATTCGGGGGAGGTGACATACGCTGCTACGCCGAGCAGCCMTGCGCCGCAGCCATAAAGGACCCATGTTCCCACGGGGATCGAGGGGCGGCCTGGTCGCTGAGGATCAGTGGTTCGACGCGACGACATGGTAAGTATATATTTTAACCGATATTTATTCTATTCGAAAAGAGATGTTCAAGTAGTGAGATTGTGGGATGAGTTGTTATAGAGGCAATCCAAGATTCCTCGATGAGGTGCCTGAGTTATGTCATAATGGCGACACAACTTGGCAGCATCGTGAGATCCGCTATTTAACCATCATTTTCTGATAAGCTCTGACAGCTTTATAAGCTTAGATATTCTAGAGTATAATGTATGCAGTTTCATAAAAAAGCTTAATCAAACTATTTTTAGAAATATTGGTGCATCACGTTATATCATTATAGGTTGGACTTGAATCGGCGCATCATGGCCTTGAGGCATTAGCTAATGTTCCCCATTCACCTTAATGTCTTCATGTTAAGTATAGTGAAGGCTATTAGCTCTATAATAACAACTAAAATCATGTCGCTATCGGAACTTCCCGTAACCAGGTAGATCCCATTCACTAGATAGGGCTGTCTATCTAATCTATACATTCACTTTTGCCATATGAAAGATGTATATAATCTCCTCATTACCCCTGCTATTTCTTGTGCTCTCTCATCAGCAACAGTCTTACTGCTAGACAAAAAGTGTGTCATCAAAGTAACTTAGTACATGTACCTTGCATTACGAAGCCCCTCCTATTACCTATTGACAGGATGGATCAGATCCTCTTGGCTAGCATGCTCCTAATACTGCTGGTTATTGCAGCAATTGCTCGCCTTAGATCGCAGATTAGCAGGAGGTGGTAAGCCGATACATCTATCCTGTCAAAGACCATCGTATAATACCAAGGCTGACTTCTACTGGAGGACTCAAATATCCCGTCTGCGTGCTCAGCTCCTCCTGATTCTGGGGCTTTCTGGCCAGAAGGCTAAGCCCCTGCAACGGCTGTTGCAAATGCACTTGCTCGACGCACGACATATGCCCTTATTTTCGTTAAATCAACTATTTCCTTGAACATGTCAAATCCTGGGTGTTGTAGGGAGCGCGATCAGCATTTTACAATAGGTGGAGCAGGCGATCCAAACGATAAACCGTGTGCGAGCTCTGCGGGCTTCTGCAGTACCTCGGCGACAGAAGAACTATATCTTGCTCCGTTGCTTTGTTGAAGCCGCACGGATGGCTTTAGTCGAAACCTGGTCTTGTGGTTGGTACATTTCACGGATGAGGTATGTTCATAACCAAATGGGCTATTCTCACGTTGTACACATTCATGCTTGCAATCATACTGATCTATCATCGTACAGCTGTAGACTGGTTTGGATGGCAGACGGAGGCCCAACAGGATGGACCAGAGAGTAATGGCTTCGGGAGCTGACAACGAAGTCAAATGGCTACACAAGGAACCGTCGTCAGTTTGCGTATGATGCAAGTATAAAAGTGCAGTGGTTGGACAATTTGAGCGCCGCCCCTGATCAATGACCTCTTCTGACTGTCGTAGTAGAGGGTCAACAGTCCTTTCCCATTTTGAGCAAAAGAAAGGATATTTGGACTGACATTCTTCCATGTTTTATGCGCTTCCCCCTTTCTCTCAACCTCAGCAACTTTCTGTTCCCAACAGAAGTGACTATTTGGACTTCACGAACCCAGTCGCTGCCTTCAACAATTACAATATGCTATTTCCGCCGCAGTCTTACATAGCCCATCATCACATGTTGGAAAACTGTCATTTCATCACGTTACTATACCCGATTTTCGTACGCCTCCAGATCAGTTATCAGAAATGGCCACCACCATCCAGATGCCTCCCCGGAAGGGGGGTATTGCGGTCGACGGAAACAACTTCATACTCTGTTTTTTCGTCTGTTTTGACCTGTATATCCTCTTCCACTCACCAATCCTGGGCGTGTTTTAATCGCTCTTTTTTGCCTCATGATCATCGCCGTGGCGCAATCGCCGGCCTGGTGGAGTTCGTTCACCATAGCTCTAGGTTAGTTCTGATACTGACTACCTTGACTGTACGACAAGAGGAATAAGGACCATCACCAAATCATTCTGCGTTCGGTAGAGAATTCAGCAAGTAAGGCCCAACAGACACAGCGACTCCGGCAGTTCGGCAACATTAAAGATATCCAACGACTGTTTCACAATCATCTTGCGTCTCCCTTCAACGGCGACGAGCATGGATGGCCGTTGCTCTATGTATGTATAGTATTAGGTACTGCTCCTCACATCTACATTTGACCTAATCAGGTCGACAGATGGACGTTGGCTGTGGCCAACTAGACGTTTGCAAGTTCCTATTGCAGAACGGTGCCGATCCTACAGCTAGAAGTGGCTTTGGAGCGTACACAGCGGCAGTTCGGGCTGTCCCATACACAAAGGCTGCACATGTGTGCCTGAGGGCAAACCCTCCTCGTCTGATGATGGCAACGACAACGACAACACCACCACCACCACTACAATTACGACTTCAACAATGAAACCGACAACGGCAGTACGACGAGGAGGGTATGAAATCACGAAGACATGATGAAAGTTAAGGCTATATATTTTCGCAGATGAAAGGCCAAGCTTCCGATTTGTATATCTATTTCGTTCTTGCTTCGGCAACTTTTCGCCAGATTCACGTCATCTATCAATGCCTCCCAAGGTGCCACAATGAGTACAAGTTGTTGTATCCAGGGCGACGATGAGTGACTAAACGGTTTGGCATCAACGACTGCAACTAATTTATCTGCTTTTCTGTGGCTGTACAGTTTTCGGCATTCAGACTTCATGTCCAACTGCTTATCCGGGATTCTGTGCAACTGCTTGGAAGAGATCGGTCTTTGAGGAATGAGGGTTGATACAAATGAGCATCGCCATCTACGCATGAGCACTGAGCTCAACCACGAAAATGAAGTCCAGAAGAGTTAAGCTAAGGGAAGCTAGTTCCAGATATCCTAGGTAAGATGCGGCCTGTACCTCCTAGTTGCCAGAGTTCAGTGTCCTAACAGAAGACGTTTGTGAGATGGGCATGATACTTCCGGGATGACCAGTGATATCCTCGATGCAGGAGCTGCGGCGCCATATTCTACGAGTAATTCAACCTGACATGTCTCATGCACAGTGCATGACGATGACTGTGAATAAAAGTCGCATAGTCTCTCTGTTGAGGAAACGCAGATCGATCTTACTCCACTCCTCGGTTCTGTCTAGGAATGAATGAGAGGACAACTGGTCGTTCACCTGGTGGTACATTGGAGTCATTGTTCGAAATTCGGAGTCTTTATTGAAACGAAAGACTGGCTCCACCCATCCGAGGAACCGTTGGAGCAAGATGCGATTGAACGCCTTTACGGTCAGCGAGCTTTTCGTTATTCCTGCGAGCAGGGCTTTGCTAGTACAAGTAACTTTCACGTAAGAACCCAAGGAACGACATGGCTGACCGTCCATAGCATAGCATCATTCCTTAGACTTACAGGACTGGTCTGTACACCCTCAAACATGCAGATCACGCGGATAAAAGCATAACTGGCTGGATTTTAATTTTTCAATGGTGATAGTACGGCAGGAGTTGGAGTTGGTGAGATGTTGTGGTGTCCAGCACTCCAGACTCTAATTTTGTTATTTGCAATGAAGTTCAGGTGTACTTGGAAGACTTTCTTCACAGCTTGGGAGGCATATAAGTATCTTCTCGCAGATCTCGTATGATATTAAACTGTATATGGTAGGTTTTCTTTTCATGTCGTCGCTTCATACCCATCCAGTAGGCGTAGTCTAGATGTTCATGCAGGTCTAAACGTACATCATCACCAGTCATGTAAATCCCGTCCGGGGCAAGTCATTCATATAAACATTCCCTGAATGTGCACAAAAGCCAGAACCTAATGCTCAAAATCTGTCGAGTATGCAAAACGCGTCAAAAAGCCAGTTGAACTTCGTACCCGGTGCTATGTCCCTTGCCGTCGTCCTGTCCATCGCTGCTCAACGGAGCAGGAATCTCGGTAAATTCGGCAATCATATCCTGTCCTTCGGGGATTGCTCCCACGACGTCATCATCGACGGCGACGCGTAGATTGTTCGGATTGATATGGACGACACTGAGAATACGGTCTGGCTGGACGTTGTATTTTTTGGACAGTTGATCACGAAAGTCGGATTCGGTTCGCTCAGTGAGGTATACGGCACGGTAGTAGGGTTCCTGCTGCTGTTTGTCCTGAAATCGAACATAGAAACATGCCACTGTCTGAGGTCAGATTATATATCAAATCAAATAGTGCTCGCAAACTTACCATGCCGAGGGCTGGATGACCGATCACCAGCATCCCACTCAGGAGAAGATCGGCCATTTATATCGCTGAGGCCCGGATCAGGAGATTCCATCTTCGGCTCAACGGTACTCGCTTGTCGGCCGAAATGACGGCGTGGAAGTTCGACCAGGTCGCCATGAAAGTTGACCCCTGCGTCATTTTCGGACGCACTGTCGCGTCCAAGAGACACAGGCGTGGACGAGTCCCGAGGTAGAGAAACTGGTGATTGATCCGGATCGTCCAGCACATCGCCTTGCAGTGAGAGCAGGCTAACTGGCTGGGAGGACGAGAAGAGGTTGCGCAGCTCGAACAAGGCCCGGTGCAGATCATCTACGCCCGTGAGACTGTTAGAACGGCTGGGAGATAGGCTCATCGATACGGTATGATTCTTGGTCAGCCCGTGTCCCACGCCCTTTCGCCGTTTCCGCTTTCCCAGACCATTAATGCCGTCGACATCTCCCTGCGCGATTTGCCGTTCGACCTTGTGAATCGCTTTCTGCACATGCGCCACATCGTTGGACAGCTTCCTTTCCGCTCCGTGGTCGCGAAACACCTTGACCTTGCAGTAGCAAATCTCGGCTGCGGTGCTAGCTCCCGGCCCAGGAGTGTCATCCTCAAGGCCAATCATCTCCGTCTTGACGCACAATCTCGTAGGAACGCCTTTGACACCCTTGGAAAGACTGAAATCCGTCGACAGAAAGTTCAATCGAACGTTGACCACGCACTCGGAAGAACCGGCTTCCGGAGTGCTCGTCCAGGTTACAGAGAACCCGTCAAACGAGGCGCTGTCCACCTTTTTGAGACGCGCTGCGTTCTTCTTCGATCCCATACGCAGGTCCACAAACTCCAACGCTCGCATCTTCCCCCCTCGTTGCTGCGCCTCGACCGCCCCTCGCGCTTCCTTCCAGAGTCGCCAGCACCGCGCTGGGTTCGATCGGTGTGCCGGTTCCTCAAAGGTGATTCTCACACTCGTGCGATATTTGACGGGTTGTGTGGCGTGCGCTGGGGGTGTAGAGTCGACAATGGATACCGAGTATGCCTGGGACTTGTTGAGATAGGTGACTGGCGGTTCATGCGCATGATCCGCGATAGCGGTGGGAGCGTGGAGAGTGACACGGTAGCGGAATCTACATTGTTACATCAGCGCGAGTCAGCAAGCAGTAGGCCGATTGCAGCCGTCGCATTGGTAGTGGACTTACGGAGTCTCTGGCTTCGAGGGGAAGTCGGCGCGGTCGACCGCGTCCGAGGCCACCGGCAGGAGAGGCTGTGCGACATGTCCCAACARCTCTGTAAATGAATCTCGATGGCTTGCCGTATCCAATGGATCGTAGTCTGAGTTTGCCCCGAACGAGACGTTGCTCGGTAGTATGTGGTTTGATGCAAACGGGTCCATGTTCTGAAACAGATGATGCTGGTATTGCGACTGCATGCCCGCCAAGCCTCGGGTTGCCGTCGCCGCGTGTCCATGTAGTTGCTGTTGCGCAGGTGGTGGCGGTGGTTGTTGTTGGTCCTGAAGCTCTGACTGTCCGCTGACCATCTGATCCCATATCCAAGGCGTGCTGGCCAGATTCCATTCTACAGTTGGGGTGTGAAGGTCCCCTGCAGGACTATGGACTACGGCGCACATCTGATTAGCAGTGGGAGTAAGAAGGCCGCCTTGCAGAGCCGAAGGAGCGACATAGTCAACTACGTTCGGATTCGCCGCGTGATGGTTGAACTGGGGGTGATATTGTTGTGATGGAAGTATGGGATGATTTGCGAGCTTCGCATCGGCGTGTTCGAGTGGTGCCTGTTGCGTGAGAAAGGGGTCTGCGATGACATGTGAAAACTTCTTTCGAAAATCCCCGATCAGCTCTGCGCCAGGCTTCTGCGCCGTCCTGCTGGTGGTTAGATTTGAGGATGATATGTAGACCCGCGGAGAAAAACAAACCTTTTGTCAAACATTTTCACACTTCCGGAGCAACCACCAATAGTTCGTCGTACACGTGTTCCGACGACGCAAGGCCTCACAAACAACACGACAGACACACGATGATTACCAAGGAGCAGTGGCAATTTTTATTAACAGTTAGAATTTAACCCACCCGGCAGTTGTCAAGTCTGGAGATGAAATGAGCGACTTCCTCCGATCGAACGACGAGCGAAAGGCGAAGCATCCCCTCGAGTGATGAAACGGCGGGAGAAATGAGAGAACACAGCTGGAATATAGATAGATGGCTGGAACATGGAAGTCTGGACGGCACTGGCCTTTTATCTGGTCCCTGGGCCTCGTCACGTCAGGCAGGCTCACAGACAAAAGGGCAAACACCAGGACCACTGGACATGCTGGGTCTTGAAAAGAAGGTACGGAGTAGCACTACTACTATAAGAGGCGGACAGGACAGTACCTGGGATCAGCGGTGGGAGGGGGAAAAGGACGAGGGGACACAAACTCGGTCGGTAATATTCAACATTTATTATTAGTACAGATGTATTTTAACTGAAATTATGAATTTATGATTTATCCATTCCCGCTTTGCAACAATACCAATCTGCAAGAGAGAATATCGATACTACTGTCGAGCCATCTAAGAAGTCGTGCCGAGACCGTCGTGTGAGTGGAAGAATCGTAAATAACCAGTGGGGCCTTTTCTCTAGCCTCGTGGACAGCAGCATCAAAGGAGGTCGCTTGATTGGAACGGAAGTTCCAGCCGAGAGAGGAAGTGCAAGAACTGAGCCCAGGAGGGTTAGGAAAAAGGAAAAGGAAAAATAATTAGTCTGTTCCTTGATCCCACTTAAGTTATGCAAGGGGTCTTTGCCCTTTTGGAGAAGATAATGCCTTCGACTGTCGCCGCTTCGGGGGCAGACAGATGTATAGAAGAAGTCCAAATTTGCTTGCATTTGCCACGGAGACCCTCTTATGTATGGCGAATTTCCTTTGTTGGGAGTACTATCCGATGTTGACACTTCCTCCCCGTTCTATATAATTTTTGATCTGTCGCCTCCCAACAATGTGGCTTTGATCTGTCCTTGGACTCAACATGGGAGTTTTGTCCTTGGCACAAATATATATTCCGCGCATGGCCAAGATCAACTCAACGCCCCTGGCTGTCAGCAGGATTCTGTAGAGAAATCATGTTATACCGGCCGGGGACAGCTGGTTGACCTGCTTCAGGGTAACTACCCTTGCCTCTGCAGCAACGAGAAATGTATCCACGTGAGTTGTCCTATTCAGTCTTGTATGACTGAACAACAAACAATCGACAAACCCCTAGAGTAGCCACATCCAACCGACCGTAGTATTGTGTGGGATTCGAGTTCGCGGGATCCTACCACTCACTTGTCATGTAAAGGTACAAGAGACTTTAACAGTACGGGGTTCTGGCCGTGGGAATGGCGCGTAGATCCCTGTCTCATGACGTCAAGCTATGTCGTGGAGGACGGGAAGGTTTCATTATGTGGCACGAGCAGCCGTGGTTCACTAGCTATGCGCAGCTTGGACCCGAAAGAAAGCCGAAAGAATAGAGATCCCATCTATTCAGGATCCTGTCTATCTGCGCCACCTCCGCGTTATCGTCTGCACTTTCATCTTGAGAATTACTCCTACCCCAGGTACTTGCACCTAGCATCTGAGCATGATGGCTCAGGACTACAGGTCGGATCACAATCAGGATCTACTAGCAGATACTCAGCTATTTCCACACCCTTTAAGCTTCTCTCGTCGGAACGGATGGATCATGTTCTCTTTCCCATGCAGTTACGCACTGCTGTGACGTCAACCAGTCCTACCGGGTAATGGAACTCTGAAATTCAGTGAAATGGGATGAATCAGATATCGCTGGAGCCCGAGTGGCCGAAGGAAGATCCAGCGAATCAGAGGCTGCGGATTATTCTTCAGTTTCCTTGCCGCGGAGTTCTTTGTCTCTTCCTCGACGACGAACTCATGTGGCTCGAGCAGAACTGCAGACCTTCCCTTGAGACAGGCATAGGATTGTTCTTGTTTATAAATTGTGGCTTATTGACGTTACCCTTGCTCATGAGGCTCCTCGACAGAAAATCATGAGCTAGGTGCCTTAAGGTTTTTCATCTTAAGACTGCCGCAATAAATCCACGAAAACGGGCTGTCAATTACCTTAGTCGATAACTCTCATTAAGGGACCCACACACACGCCCAAGGAATGGCTTCTGGTTGGTGAGCCAAGAAGCTGGCCCCTCTGATCAGACACTAGCGCCATTCCGGTTGTTACATCCGGCCAATCATGGCTATCGTTGCGTCAGCCCTCCAGCAATGTAACGACATTCTGTGGAACAGCAGCTGTCAATGTGCTTCTTGGCTCATGATTATTACCCATTCTCTCTGGACGAGAGGTAATTTTAAATATTATTCCTTGGGTAAGGTGGTTTGTCTAGTTGCTGGTTGTTACTGACGGGGGTTAAAGCTCTCTTCCTTGGTTCTGAGCTTGACTGCTCTTTAAACTTCATTCAACTCCGTTCTCAGGGTTTAGTTACATCAATCATATGTTCCGGGGCGGGAGGGGGAGGCGGTATGGTCCAGAACAACAGAGTAGTAGGAAGCATTCTCCAGCACCTCAAATAGTCCTCCGGCTTTTCTAGCAGGTTTCCTTGGGATGTCTCAATCTTTAAAAGAGAGAGACACCAACCAGTTCGATAATTGAGACTTGGTGGTTTTCAAACATTTGTACAGCTACAATCACAGCGTCAGCTTCAGTACCATTACAGACTTATCTATATCAACCTAAGGTATTCGATTAGGCTTCTGCCTCACACCCTAGCTGTACTCCCATCACACCGTCTAAAACCTTCTTCATCTCTGTCAGACCAGCTGTCCATAGCTCGATCGCTCGATCGCTCAGCTGCACAGCTCGAGTATAACTATCAGCTGCATCATGACGACCGCCACCCTTGTTACCGAGCAGACGGTCGTCGGTGGAGCCAATGGCAATCTTCTGGACTGGGCCAGTCTCAGTCCAACCGCTCTGGCCTTGCCGTCAGCGGATTCTGCCACTTATGAACCTGTCCTTTTGAGCGATGAGGATCTCCATGTCCTCGATCCCGCTTTTCTTTCCAAGCGCACAGACACCAATGTCGATAATAATAAATCTGCATATAACCAGCGTCCAGAGCTAAAGCCAGCTTCCACCAATGAGGTTGCTCCAAACATCCACTCTGCTCGACCCTCCCGCTCATCCATCACCAGCCTTTCTTCTATAACTTCTACTTCTACTTCCGCCACTACAGAGTCAGACATCACTTCGTCCAAGAAGTCTTCAAAGCCCAGCAAACGCAACTCAAAATCAAAAGTATATGACAAGAACGACCCCCGGCGCGAGAGATATCTCGAGCGCAACCGGCGCGCAGCCAGCAAATGCCGCCGCCAGAAGAAAGAGCGCAACCAGCAACTGGAGAACCTGTATCGCAAACAGTCTGCAGAGCAGGAGCGTCTTCTCTCGGAGCGCGACCGGATGCGCTCGGAGCTCCTCTCTCTGAAAGATGAACTGTTGAAACACGCGCAGTGCGAAGACCCGCCGCTCAAGTTCTACATTGCTCAGATGGTCGAGGAGGCCGGTGCGGCTGTTGCCCCGGCCAGATCAATGAGTACCTATTCTCCTGTGTACTCCGAGCAGCAGGCGCAGCCCGCACAGCCCCTGATGTTTAACGATGATGACGTCTTGCAGCAACAGTCCCCGACGATGAAGATGTCCATGGTTTCAGACACACCATGGGCCGCGTCGGGTGGTGACTTTGTCGATTTCGTTCAATTGTGATCAGTTACAGTACCCTGGTAGTAAGTTGTGTTTCATGGAGTTTGGTCCTGGCGTGCATCGGATATGTATTAGGTTTGGAGTTAAAAACTGTCAAGCCATATGGTGGCTGCTATACTGTCTATAAACAGAAATATATGGCACTGCATAGCGACGCTGCTATCAGTCACTATGCCATTCCGCAGAGCAAGCACATGATCAGCTATCATCAGCCATCATCAGCTGTAAGCAGCTCTGAGTCAATTGACCAATCATGAGCTCCATCAGAACAGATCATGTGACAGAAAACGTCATCGAAGCGATTGAATGCCTGAGGCCTGAAAATCCCATTTTCGGCCGAGGTGTGGGCCTGTGGCGAGGTCCTGGGAATATCTTCCTGCAGCCGTGGATTGGATATGCCTCCGTTCAATGGCTCCAAACCGGCCGAAACTGCAAGGATTGTGGCTGATCGGATCGGCCGAGGCCGCAAACCCACCTCGGAAATGTTTACAGGAAATGGATATATATAACAATGTCATTCAGATATGGAAGACACTCGACCACTGCCAGCCAACCCAGGTGGTCGAAGAGTAACTGACCCTTTGCCTCCTTTTCCTTCAAGGCAAACCGGGGCTATAGGGCTCGTTCTCTTGCCATTCGTTTACATGTCTGTCTGCTTGCTCTCGGTCCCCATGACAAGTTCCCTAGGAGCCACCTCGACATCGCACGGCCGACCACGAAAACAAGATGCGAGGATACTGCACCTAGACGACCGGTCGCAATGGCTCGCATGGAAAACCGCCGAGATACTCTTCAGCCTCCTTCTCAACAAGCAACTGCGCCGGCGATGGCTGCTAGAGCATAAGCATGCGCAATCCACCCCGGTCTCACAGAGTCTGCGTTCGATCGCGCTTCTCGAACCGATCCCCACGGCGGCGGGTTGGTCCAAATCGAAAGGGACGAGTGCTGCCGAAATGGAGGCCCTCAAGTACCGCGTGCGGCTACTGCGAGCCCGTGCGGAAAAAGGCAAGGAGCTAGTTGCGGAGATGGAGCGGAGGATCCAGCGGGGCGATTTGCCGGATCCAACGAGCTTCTGCCATTCGTGCATCGCAGTCGATGATCGCGCGGTGTTTCTCACCAAGTGTGGGCATCGGGTCTGCCTCACCTGCGTGCGGTACAGTACCGATGAACAGGGAGAATACGAGTGTTGCATTTGCTTTGTGCCGACCAGTTTTGTATCTCGGGGACGGACGCTTGGGCCACGGCGACGGTGATATTTCCGTGTGCCGGAGCCTGCAGACTACTTGACTATTGTTTCGCTCTTTATCAGAGTGGTCGTCATCCAAAAGACCATTAAACTACTCAAATACAAAAACAGACTTAATTGGTAAATCTACAATGCTGGAAGCTCCATGGCTGGCTGACCTTCGGCAACGATTCATGCCAGAGTCAATACTCTGTAAATAATTAGTCAGGATCTATCTAATTTTGGGATGATGGTTATCCGACTCGGATGTCCCGCTTGGGATACCCTGAAATTGTGACGTCATTGAGTACATAATAGTAGTCGAATTGACCAATATTCGGCAAATAGCCTGCATAGACGTATTAGAAGTTCTAGAAGGGGTTGAATATCTTTCTTCTTTGCAATGAGCAGGTACTTTGTCAAGGTACGCATATCTCGTACCCGATCGAGGATAGAAATGTAGATCGAATGACACTATCAGCATGTCATATTGATAACTGGGCCCCTGCAGGGGGAGCTATGTTAGAGTTATCGGGGATCTACAGCACTTGCCGGGGATCATAGTGACGTCGAAATCATCACATCTCACCCCTCACATCAAGTGGCAAGATGCAGCCCGACAATGCACTTCCCCAAAAACCTGATGATTCATGAACTCAGCCATTGTCTGCTCTATCTGATTGTCACATGCAATGACGTCTAGCTCTCTACCTGGTTGATGGTCGATTGCATCCGGAGAACATATAAGAAGGGAGTACTTTTTCAGTAGTCGTCTTCTCATTGCAGAACAGATCATCAAATCAAGAAGTATTTCACAGAAGTCAATCAACACAAAACCAACACTACTATCAACATGTCTGACACCGGCCGCAAGGATTTCTCCACCAGTATGTTTGTTCAGTCTCGCAGCAACAGAGCAGTTCTGACTCCGCTACAGAGGCTAAGGAGGAGATCACTCCTGATTCCCAAAAGTCCACCTGGGACAAGGTGAAGGAGACTGTCTCCGACGCTACCGACCGTGTCACCGGCAGCGCGCAGGGCGACAGCCAGAAGTCGTACACGCAGCAGGCCTACGATTCCATGCGTGGCGAGAAGGACGACCAGGCCCATGGTAGCAGCACCCAGACAATGTATGTTCCCCGCATCTGGAGGAAATCTAAAACTGATCAGGTGCTAACTCGTTGGGAAACAGGGGCCAGAAGGCAAAGGATGCTACAGGATTGGGTGATGAATAAGTTATGAAAATGAGAAATGACCAACTGTATATTAGGTAACAGGATTATGACTTTTATTTTAATTTGATGAATATCAATTGTACACATGTGATCTATACTATTTATAGATAGTAGGACAGTAATCTTAATAATGCTAGGAGCATTGTATCTCCCGACAGTTACTCTTCGACTGCTGTGCTATTTTAACAGAATGTAAACATAGGCACTAACATAGGCAGTAATATGCTGCATACAGACGACATATAAAATGTTAAAGACGGCTATTGTTTAATTTATGTCATCAATTACTTCAATTTCCAATGCTTCGTCGTCGAGCATTCAACCAAGGTACATGTACAGCTAATTAGTCCTTCATAGAACGATCTGATATAAGGTACCACCAAGCGATCAATGTCTGCGGTGTAACCAATGAAAGCGAAATGATGTTATTTATGAGCCTCATGGATGTATTTGTTTATCAATATGTTAAGGAAATATACAATATGAGATTCGTTGCTTCATCTGATAACTACGTCATGCTGATGAATTCCTCAACGGTTTCAACTTCTCCACACTGTCTAGACTCGCCACTGAGCCAGGTTTTTGGCTTCAAATGCATCGAATTACACCAACATGATGATAGTATGCATGGCTTCTTAGGGGTTTTGCGCCTATATAGAGGCAACGGAAGTGCCCAACCGGATCAACAAAGATCGACCGACAACACTCACCACATTTCCACAAATCAAGACGTATTGTATAGAAAACACTCAACATGTCAGACGCTCAGCAACAGAACCAGCGTTTCAAGCTCGAAAACCTCTTCAGCGTCAAGGGCCGAGGTATGTTGTTCCTACATCGACATGATATGGATACTGACCAGCACAGTTGCCCTCGTCACTGGCGGTGGTTCCGGAATCGGCCTCATGATCACACAGGCACTGGCTGTTAACGGTGCCAAAGTATACATCACCGGTCGGACGGGAGAAAAGCTGGACCGTGTTGCAGAATTGTACTCGCACAACATTCCCGGACAGATCATTCCCATCACCGCCGACGTCACTAGCAAGCAATCCATCCAGAAGCTTGTCGACGAAATCTCGTCCAAGGAAAAAGCACTGCACATCCTCGTCAACAATGCCGGCATCTCTGGCCAGACACAGGACACCGACAGCCAGAGCGCCGAGGAACTGCACCAAAAGCTCTTCAAAGATGAGTCAAACTCCTTCGAAGAGTGGGATCAGATCTTCCGCACCAATGTAACCCAGCTTTACTTCACCACCGCTGCTTTCCTGCCCTTGTTGAACAAGGGAACCGACATCGAGCATGGCTGGTCCAGCACAGTCGTCAACATCAGCTCCATTTCAGGCATCATCAAAACATCACAGCACCACTTCCACTACAACGCTAGCAAAGGGGCCGCGATCCATGTTACAAGAATGCTGGCGCATGAGATCGCCTCCTCCAACCTGAAGATTCGGGTCAACAACATCGCGCCAGGCGTGTTCCCCTCGGAAATGACCGCCAAAGAAAGCGACGAGAAGCAGAAGAGTTCCCTTCCCAAGGAGCAGTACGAGGGCAAGGTTCCTGCTGGAAGACCGGGCAAGGATGAAGATATGGGCAGCGCTATTCTGTTTGCCGTCTGCAACCAGTACCTGAACGGGCAGACTCTCGTGGTCGATGGTGGCTACGTTCTTGCTGCTGGAACTGTTTAACTACATGTCATTGTATGATAATGAGATATGACTCGAATGCATGGCACTGTCTTTTAGCTTTTAAAGTGCTTGCCTATCTATACAGTACTCGATCCATTACAGTGACGGTAGGTGACATGGCATTCTTATCCCGCAGTCTGTGTCTGATCGGGAAACCGAATCCACACGAATCATGACATTACCACGTTGCCCAACAGCAGAAACGGGATTCTGTTATTTCACCAGGAAGTAGAATTCTTTTGGCCATTGTAGTCTAACAGAAGACAAGCGGATCTTGAAATGAGAGGACAAAATGACGAGGTAAATAGTTACACAGTAAAAACAATTTCATGCTAAGTAAACTCAGATCAATATATGCCAGATAAAATGCATTCAATTCAAACGTTGTATCAATCATAGGTCCTCCAGCTCCTCCAATGTCCATCGCACCAGCCTATTCTTGAATCGTATATCGAGGGTATTATTCGAGTAACTTCGCGACGAATCCTCTTCGGTCATGGTTAGCAAAAGTCCGACGAAGAAGTTGAGGTACAGACATACTCTGTGGAGGTAGCTCAACGGCTGCTTCTTGATTGTCTATTGTCATGATGGTAATGGGGCTGATAATGTTCTCTGATCCCTTGTGAACCGGGTTGTTCTCTCATTGATGGTCGAGGTCTTGCGTAGTCAGAGTCACCCGCTTTCTGCTGTGCTCTTTTGTTTTTGGCGAGGAAGAGAGGAATAAGGAGACACATTTTGATTTGATATGATCACGTTTGATATTGGAGAAGAGGCGAAAGGACTGTGGATTGTAGATGTCTGATGCATGGTCAGGCAACGGAATTGACCTCCTTATATAGCTTCCTG
Organism: Aspergillus pseudoviridinutans; assembly: GCF_018340605.1. NCBI lineage: Eukaryota > Fungi > Ascomycota > Eurotiomycetes > Eurotiales > Aspergillaceae > Aspergillus > Aspergillus pseudoviridinutans. The sequence continues at coordinate 159,150 of NW_025091282.1, read as the reverse complement.
CTGAGGCTATCTGCCATAAAAATAGCTGATCGCCGTTTCACAGCATGGCCATTTCACTGCGAGATCAAATGTCAGCCTCGTATTGAACCTACAACCAAAAAGCAAGCATCTCGTACCGACTAAGCTTTCGAAGCAATCTTGGCTTGGGCTGTGCCAGGCGATCAGCGCTAAAGCTGAGGGGCTGGGGCCGCTTGCGGCCGCTTGGGGCCGAACGATGTTTCTGGGGCGGAATATGATGTTTCAGCCTTTCAGGTCCTTTTCTTGGCTTGAGATTGTCTACATGCTTGTCGATCCGAACTCTCTGGCGGTACACGTGGCGCGGTCTTTGCTAAGCGGGAGGCTGTGCAAACAATAGCAGTCGTGAAGTTTATTCTAACTGTACATCGTTGCTATTCTTCAATGGTGTTGATTAGTGATAGAAAAGGAGAAGCTTTCAAAATGGGGGCGAGTAATCTGCCTTGCCATTATAAGCGAAGGGAAATCTGCGCAACAACACTGTTTGGTATAGGTCGAGCACACAGAGCTATACTTGTCTCTCTTTAAACAATAAATCTGATTCAGTCGGTTTAGCCCCTCATCCTATGTTCGGTCTTCAGTCGCACTGATCGCTGAGATGGATATACGCATCATATTGTCACATCGATTCCGACCTATAGTATGATTCAAGGACATTGACAGCATCGCAGAATTACTTCTACTGGCCGGTCGTAGCAATCGACAGTGCCGTGATGCGAGCGTTCATTACAGAGAAACGCCATAGTACCAGACAATTGCATTGCCTGACTAAGTAGATGCGCGAAGGAATTAAAGAAACGGAAATCGTTGGAGACAGCCATACCCAAACAATAGATCATCACTATGCATCGTATCAACTGAGCAAGAAAAACGCACGACCGGCACAAACAACTATAAAAGACATTGAAGAAGGGCAATACCGCCCGACACAAGGATCCCATCCAAGATCGACACCAGAATTGTGCTCCCTAAGAAAGATCAGCAATGCTCGCGGGCAGGAATCGCACCGACATACCTAGACTCGGCACCGATCCATCTGAATTGACCTGACTCAAACAAAACTGAGTATAGGAACCCAGGACATTTTCCAACTGAGACGCTGCATCAGGGCATAGCGCCGATGTACAGTCGGCGATGGACGGCGCATTCCCATTACTCGAGGTAAAACTGCCCGATTTGCAGATGCAGTTTATGTCGGATGGCTTGCTGCTAGTACTGGCAGCCTTGCCGCAATTGCCTTGAGCAGAATTTGTAAAGAAGTCGTTGAAGCAGGGTTGCATGCATGAGGGTAGACCCTTCACCCAGTTGTTGTAAGATGTGGATGAGCTAGCCAGAACGGTAGCACTGAATGTGAGGAGCAGGAGAAAGAATATAGATCGCATGCTGACAGAGAGTGTGATATAGTGAAGGGGAGTATTATTCCTATACTGATGAGAACGAAAGACCGGTAGATAGATTCGGCCACTGCTTTTTTGAGGCGTGCTGGCTGACGATTTTCATCATCACACTGACAAAACACAGAGTTTGTTCCCCTGAGCCGCATGATCCAAGAAGAGGGCGGACCCTGAGCCACGGCCCAGAACGGCTGTTCCTGATTGGCGGGTTTGTCAGACAAGACCCCACGGTTAAGAATTATTGGTCTGTGGTTATTGGATAATGGGTCCAGATGGCTTTTAGATCCAAGCGGGGAAGATGTTTATTAATGATGCAATCAGCTAGAGATCAGAATGTGGGAGGAATCATTGTTGATTTAAAGTGGAAATAATTCAGTTGGTTAAAATATTCTGGTGGTCTAATTCATTAATGACTGGCTGCCTGTGTTTGAAGATGTACAGAAATGCCAAATTTTCCGACATGCTACTCGAATATATATATATCCTTGCCTGCTTGGACAATGGTGAGGCTCGCAGAGGTTGGCGATATCTTCTTCTTGAAAAGTAGATATGAAAGAGAATCACTGTGTGCCGCAGAATCCCTAACTATTCAAACTGCTAGGGTTGATACTCGAAGAGTTAATTGGGGTGATGTGGTGCCTTAGATGAATATGAAGATGTCATTGAAACAACCGAGGATGTGGTCGACATGGAGTTGCGTGTTTCTCTAGAAAGATTTGCGTTATAGTTAGCCTTTGATCATGTTGATTCGCTTCATATGAAGGGATGGGTGGATTGTATTCCATGTGTTCCAGAGTATATACGCAAATGTTAACAAACAAGCAGCTCTCTAGTGAGTATGGAAGATGCAATATGAGAGGCCTATCCTCTGCTATTCGAGGTTGAAATTCGCCAATCATGCAATATCCTTAAGTGGTAATGCGGTTTCGTTAGTAACCGCCGTACGAGACACTGGAAAGTCAATTATTGGATTTGAAGGGAGAGACTATTGTTTGACAAGGCAATCAACCGGTTGTCAGGGAGTTTCTCCTCAGTTGGTTACTCAAGCTTATGCCAGAGAGGCATCGACAAGGTCTTGTAACTGGTTGCACCAGCTAGTCAACAGGAAACTTGCTTTAAATGACGAATTCAAGTCCTTGTGGATCTCAACTCCACAGCGACACATCATGCGCTATAAAAAGAAAGATCCGCCCGGATCAGATGTCGATCCGTCTCTCATGGCCCCTGAGACTGTGAATATGACAGACCTATCGGCGACATCTGTTAAAATTCAGTAAACAATCGCAACCACTCTCCCTCATCATCTTCCATCGCTCACATCGTGATGCATTACCGATGGGTATTCTCATCGCAAATACTGGCACTAACATGCCTTGCAGCTCAAGCAAGTCAAATACAATATAATGGACGTCAAGTTGAGCTTTGTGCTCAAGTCTCGGACTGGATCGCCCAGGCAAAGACGACCAAAGGAATCCCAGGAAACCTGGTCTATGGATGTCTGACTTCGATGCCGTTCGATGCGGAGGATGCCGTCAAGTTTGTCGACGAATATCGCAAGTACCTACAATTCCAATCGACGATCGAGAGCTTAAAGAGTGTGTGCCGTGACCATTGCAGACGAACGTCGCTGACTCTGGCAGATCCCCCGGACCAATATTCCATGCCATCGACGGATTTACTGGGCGGTCTCGAAAATATCAGACAAAAGGCTCAGGATCACGACTACTCTAGCCATTGGGATTTCGAACTAGATCTGCGACAACTCATCAATTCAGCACATGACGCCCATCTGACTCTGCAGCTCTGTTCCACTGTGCTCTTTCGATTCTCCAACTCGGTGCCTCTGGTCTCACTGTCTTCGGACGGCCTGGAGCTGCCGCAAGTATACACACTCGGTTAGTTTATCCTGACGGGGAAGCGAAACCAGCTGACTCGATAGATGACGCTCAACTCTTGAACCGAGGAGTCCAGTCCGTCTCGCCGGTAGTGTCTATAGACGGCCAGGATGCCGCTCAGTATCTTGAATCCTTTTCCTCTGAGGCCGCTCTACATGACCTGGACGCTCAGTAAGATCTACACATCATTCGATAGATGGAGATCTAACAACTACCCAGGTATAACATAAATTTCCCGTCTCTAGCCAGTCAAATCGCCCTGGGAACGCCCCGCAACAACGGTCTATGGTCAAGGAATTTAGGAGAAAAGTGGACTGGCGATCGGCTCACCCTCACCTTTGCCAACGGCTCTTCCATTGAGAGTCACAGAACAGCCGATCTATTACCACTGGAATTCCCATACCGCAATGGCACCGTACTGTTCAACGCCCGCTGTCGTAAAGCCCCAATTCCAACGACGGCTGTCGCAGCATCCGACAGCGGGGTCTATCCCAACACGACCTGGTCTAGCTACGGCGGATTAATCGCGGGATATTTCTCAGAAGAAGAGGCCCTCCAGGACGTTGGCGTGTTAGCCGTCACCACCTTCTCAGTTGATTCCGCGACCCTGCAGCAGGTCAGTGTGGACTTCATGCGAAATGCGACCGAAGCTGGCAAGAAAAGGATTCTCCTGGACCTGTCTGGCAACCCCGGGGGTAGCTTGACTGCCGGCGTGGACCTCTTTCATATCTTCTTTCCGGACGTGGTGCCATACACAGCGACTCGGCTACGGGCTCACTCCGGTGCAGAATTCCTGAGCAAAGCATTCTCCGGACTTGCAGAGTCGCATCGCAAGTTGCAGTTCGAGCTCTGGGAGGGAAATCCGTTCTCCTGGCAGGCCGCAGTGACGCCAAACCAGGAGGGCAATTTCAAATCGCTGGAGGCCTGGTACGGACCGTATGAGATTGACGGGGCGTCATTGTCGAACCTCTACGCCAATTTCAACTTCACCAGCATCTCCAACACGTACTCTCCGATCACTGGATACGGGCCGATTCCACAAGACCCTTCGCAGAGGTTATATTCCCCGGACAACATCATCATTGTAAGTCGTCTTGCCTAAGATGAGGCAAACGCTAATAGAGCAGATCACGGACGGCAACTGTGTCTCGACATGTGCCTACTTTGTCGATCGAATGCAGCGGCAAGGCGTTCGGACGGTCGCATTCGGCGGAAGACCTCGGTATGGACCTATGCAGGCCATCGGCGGCACTCGGGGCGGCCAGAATCTGGCCTACGGTGGGATCTACTCCTATGTCGAAACGGCGCATGGTTTGATCCGGGAGTCTCTACAGAATGGTTCGTCTTCTTTGATGTCAAGGGAAGAATGGGCGCAATTCAACAAATCGATCCCCGTCGACCCGAACGAATTCCCGTTCGTCTTCGGCGGAGGAGTCAACCTGCGCAACGAGTACGCGCCTGGCGACGACAAAACGCCTCAGCAGTTCACCTACAAGGCGGCGGACTGTCGGCTGTTCTACACAACAGAGGGCTGGTTCTCGCAGGAAGCGGTGTGGCGAGCTGCAGCAGTGGCTTTATCCGGAGGTAATAGCAGCTGTGTCCAGGGGTCCATGTCCAAGGCGAGGAGGTAGTAGAATGCTGTATATTAGTGTATATGTATGTCCAAGAATAGCAATCATGACCTCCGATATGCCGGAATCCCTAATCTCACATTTCCCGCCAGGAATATCCTATAAACGCCGCCACCTCCTCCGCGGCCGGTCTCCCTGACCGTAGCGAAATAATGTACAATGCCGCATCGATGCCGTTGGTGATAGTCCCGGACGTGACAATGCGCACCCGAGACTCGTTCATCCCCGCATCGACATAGTGTACAGTGCCCGTTGAATTCTCCGGCACCACCTCCGTCCCCTTCGCTCCTGGTGTCCGACGCTTATACTCCTCACATATATTTCGCAAAGATCCAAGCCCCAATCGGTGTGATGTCGCTGTGAGCCCATCTAGAACTCCTGTCGCCGCCAGCAGATACGACCCGCTGCAAACAGAAAAGAGAATCCTCTCGCCCATGGGCCCGGGACCTTTGGGGCCGAGTTTCGCAAATGCAGATATCACCTCTAACAATTCGTGGAGATGGCCTCCTGGCAAGAGGAATGGGAGGATATTGTTCGGTCGCGCCCCAGGAACAATAAGCATATCAAACTCCGTTAGTCTGTCCTTGGCTTCCGCGATGGACAAATCCCGTTTGAAGGTTACATTTTCCTGGGAGGTGGTGAACTCGTCATGGGCGGCTATGAGCGTGGTGAAGCCGCTCTGGAAGAACACGCCGATCGGGCCGTTGGTGTCGAGAGTATTCACGGAGGGGTAGACGAGGGCGAGGGCGGTTGGCATAGTATAGTCGTTATTGTACCGTGCGAGACATGCGGTCTGATGCGGCGAGTGGGTATGGAGGATCACACTTGCAGTTGCAGATCGAGAGAAACGGCGGTGAGTCTCACGTGTTGTCGCGCTGTGTTGTGTTCGTGTTGGCGACTCGGGTCGTGCGGAATCCCTCCGTCAACAAATGCGCATCGAACTATTTACAACAGATGGTGTCGCATGCCGTTTTTCAACGAGGCTCTAAATCGTTACTTTGCTGAATGCCCTTGTCCTGATTGACACCTCTTTATATGATACGGAAATATCAACCAGAGGAATGCAACCTCGGAGATGGGTGACGTCATGAACCTCGACAAGCAGGAGAAACCGTATATCAATTGACTTTCCTCTTATTCTCATATACCTAGTCGTTACTGACTGTGATTGCTATCTACAGAGTAAATGACCCCGTCAAAGGAAGATCGCGACTCGACCGTCCAACATACACCTGATACGTTCCCCGCTGCAAGGACCACTGTTGAACTCCGACATCCCATGTACTCAGATCACGGCGATTCAAGGCGAACTGCACCTGTGCAGTCTCCCCTGCCGAGACATTGACCTTCTCGAATCCACGCAATTGCCGTACGGGACCATTGGGGATGCCGACGTAGAGCTGTGCTACCTCGGCACCAGCGACACGTCCACTGTTCTTAACCTCCGCAGACACGGTGACAATTTCATCCCAGAGATGAGGGTTTCCACCTTGCTGGATAGTAGCTGACGGAGGATATTGAGGAGATTTCTTAGGACTGCTTATGCGCAGGCTGGAATACTCAAAGGCCGTGTAAGACAGTCCGAAGCCAAACTCGAACTGTGGGGTGATGTTGGCCTTGTCAAAGGCGCGGTAGTCAATGTACACCCCTTCGTCAAAGTCCGACTGGGGGAACAGTCCATATGGGGTCTCTGGTAGGGACGGATGCAACAGAGCACCGTAGTCCTCGGCTTTCTTAGCCACCGTGTACGGCAGTTTTCCGGACGGATTGGCCCGGCCGTAGAGCAACTCTACCAATGCCCTCCCACTGTCCTGACCGGGTAGATGAGCGAAGATAACGGCCGTCACATTCTTATGGTCAATCCACTCGCCGACTACTCGGATCCCGGCGTTGTGGATGGTGACAATAGTGTTGGCGCATTTCCCAGCGACGTTCTTCACCAGGGTATCGCTCGAGTTGTCAGCGAGTCCAGGACGGTCCCACCCTTCTGTGGCGTAGGCGTTAATGAAGACCAGACACGCATCAGAAGTTGGATCAACGTCAGGATCCTCTGATGAAAGATCGTACAACACGGACGTGCCGTCCTCGTAGGCCTCACGCTGGATGGCATCTATCGGAGCGTCGACATACGCAGCATTATTTGCCCCAGAACCGCCTGCAACCCACAGGGTGTGATTTTCCTGAATGGCAGGGCTGTATGTCATCCAGTTGAAGTTTTGCTTCAGCGTATCCGGTCCTTTGGCATCGTATCCGAACACGGAGAGCAGCTGAGGTGACTTGAGTGGCAGGGCGCTGTTGGTGTTTTTGACGAGGACATGGCCCTCAATAGCGCCTTGGAGTAATGTTTGCTTGAAGGACGCTTCTCTTCCTATTACCCGCTGATGAGGTGCAAATATATCGATCGGCATGCCGACGCCAGGAGATGGAAAGTCGGAATCCTGGTTCATCTGATACCACGAAGCGATGATCCTGTATTTGTCAGTTTGGGTTGGACAATTCAGCAGGCCGGACTACCTTGTGGCCATGTCATCCAGTCTCGACGCGTCCATCGTTCCGTTGGAAATAGCCGTCGTGAGATTGGCTCCCCATGTTTCGGTTTCAGGCATCACCATGTCCAGGCCAGCGTTCGCACCGGCGATGCCAGCATGTTGAGCGCCCCAGTCGGTCATCACATATCCTGATCGGTCAGCTTGCACTGCAAATGGAACGAAGACGACGTACCTTGGAATCCGAGTTCGGTCTTCAAGAGACCATTCAGAGTCTTGCTGTTTTGACAGCCGTAAGAGTTGTTGACACGATTGTATGAGCACATGATGGAAGCACTGCCAGCCAACACGGCATCTTGGAAGGGCCAGAGGTACAGCTCGTGCATGGTCTTGTCATCGATGTTGGAAGAGACTGCCGCGACGTTCACGCCGCCGTCGGTTTCTGGGTTTCGATTTGTCTCTTGTTCATTCAAGATGTAATGCTATGATGAAGAGTGAAGGGTCAGTTGCTGAACCAGGGATTGGTTGAGCTGACTGACCTTGGTGCAAGTCGCAACCCCAACCGACTGTGCTCCATCGACAGTCTCATAGACAAGGGCACCGCTCAGGTACGGATCATTCGAGAAGCCCTCCCAGTTGCGGCCGCCTTCAGCCACACGACCCAGGGGACCGACAACGGGCCCAAGTATGACATTGACACCTTTTTTACGGAACTCTGATGCCATATGGATTGCCCTCTGCTTAGCCAGCCCTTTATTCCAGCTGCGGACGGTCAGTATTGGTTATGTGGTCGACTAAGGATCAAACATACCTGGCACCAACATGTAGTCCGCTAGGCCAGCTGCTCACGTAGTCGGTTCCCCTCTACTGAGATTAGTCATTTCCAGCAACTGTTGCCTGTATGCACTTACAAGGCCATTGCCAGCATCAGATACACACAGTCCTGGAAAGTTGAGTCGCGGAATAGCCGCTATATTACCGGAACAGCCATTATTTGCGTCGGTCCCGGCAGTGAGATTGACTTTCTCCTCTGGGGTGAGCTGGGCGACAAAGTTCTTCGCTTTTGCATAAGCGGCAGCCCAGGAGCCCGTTCCGGTTCCCTCAGCTGGTTCAAAGTTAGTGCTAGGTCTATGCAAGGGAGAGCGACGTACGCGATGGATATACAGGTGGCGACTGTCCATAAAAGTAGGTGTCACTGGTGATATTCTGCTCCGTTGGAGCAGACAAGCACAGAGACGCAGTGGCCAAGAGACCTGCGAGACCCGAGAGTCCTATATTCGAGTGCATTTCGATCTTGCCTTGTTGCCTGATACTGGCGAAAGTCCCGAGGAGTATTGCCCCTCTTTATAGTCGTGCATTCTCTCATTCTACCCCTCACATCGACTCAGTCAAGCATGTAACATGACCGTGCCGCTCTACGTGCCGATTCTCAAGCCCTGCATGGCTCGGACTATTACCGGCGGAATTTAAGATCATTAGAACAAGCTTGATGGCGCTCGGCTGCCATCTTGACTTAGGGTGACTGTAAGCATCGTATCAGAATAAGTCTGTGGTCCTTGTCGAAATATTTTGAAGCTATTCCTTGTCAAATGCTCTGCAGCAACACGTTACCTACTCTCCCTTTGACATCTTATCCACCGTCATCAGAATCAAGCCAGAAAATGGACTGACTCGACCGAGTCCTGATGTTCTTGATGGCATCTCCACCTACCGATCCTTGTCGTCTTCCCCGCAAACCCCAGATCTCCACAATTCCCGGAAAAAGCGATAACCGGCATTCGAGCATCAATAGCTCCAATAGCAACATGCGATCGACAGACCATTTCCTTGCTTCTCTTAGTTCCTGCTGTAACCCCTCGCATGGACTGACGGAACAATGCCACCCGAGATTGACTCTCAGTGTACACTGCACTGGCAAATAAAACTCCAGAAACCCAGCATATTGATGCAACCTCCCGGTTAAACTTCGGCTGAGGGCATACCTTCATGACAAACATGCATGATTTGACAGTTGCTGTATTTTCTGACTGGTGTTATGTGTCAAAGCGAAGCATGCCTGCATTTGATGATCAAGAGCAGTATGCCACTAGACTACCCGTCCAGAGAAGAATGAACTCGTCTTGATATCGGCAATAGCGCGTTCTGGGGATACCGAGGGCTCGCTCGTAGTGCCGTAAGCGATCAGCCTAAACTCATCGGCACGGTAACCGACGAATTGGGCACCATCGTCCTCCTCAAAAGAATGCCACAGCTTACGGATACGTCGGCTACAAAGACAGACGCAAGCTGTCTTGGCAGATTGGGGTTTTCAATGGCCTCGGCGAACTCGCCATGAAGTTTCTGCCGACACTTGATTGAATATCCTTTTCCCCCGCATCCTTTCCAGTCTAGTTATTCTCGAGTCAGGATATAGCGGATGTTCTCCGTGAAACAAGGGTAGTCTCGCTGTTTCTATCTAACAGCGGACAGTCGGGAATGAGTGTAACCAAGGAAATCATCTATATACACGCAATCATAACAGGTTATCGTACAAACCGCAAGCATTAGTTGTGAGGCACACCACCAGTGCCGAACAGCTCCATCTTGATGCGATCACCGCCCACACCCCGGGCCTTCAATGAACCCTCCATCTGGGTCATGAAAGACTCAGGGCCGCAAATGTAGAACTCGGTGCGGGGGTCGTCCAAGTGCAAGTCAGCCGAGTGGTCGAGTTTCTGCAGGTCAATCCTGCCCCGGCGGTGGTAGTCGACCCCAGGTTGATCGTGATCGGACGGCGTGCTGATGAAGAATGTCACCTGCATGTTGTGGAACTTCTTCTCCAGCGCCTGAACGTGATCTTTGAAGGCGCGGGCCTGGCTGCTGCGAGATCCGTGGATGAAGTGGATCTTGCGCTGGTTGGAAGGGGAGTCAGTGATGGTGTTGAGGATGGACATTAGAGGAGTAACGCCGACACCGGCCGATAGGAGGACGATAGGGTGGGAGGCTTCGGTACTGGACAGGAAGAAGTCTCCACACGGGTGAGAAACTTCAACGAGGTCGCCTTCCTTGGTGATATCGTGCAGGACGTTGGATACGTATCCGGGGTGTCTCTTGGCGCCGGGACCCCAGGGGTCAAGGCCGGACTCCTTCTTGACGCTGATGCGGTAGTAATCCGAGCGAGGGGCATCACTGAGAGAATACTGCCGGGCTTGGGGATATTTCAATCTCGGCACATCGACACGCACGGAGATGTACTGCCCTGGCTTATAGCTAGGTAGTGCCTTGCCCTCGACTGGCCTGAGAATCAACGAGGTGATCTCGTCCGACTCGCGGACCTTCCTGGCCACGCGGAACTGGCGCCAAGTGGTCCAGCCTTGGCTCTCCTTGTACAGTGTGCCTTCGCGGGCAATCATGATGTCCGCCAGCGCCCAGTATGCTGCGGCCCACGCGTCGAGGATGTCATCAGTGCAGGCATCACCGAGAACCTCCTTCATGGCTTCCAACAGGTATTTCCCAACGATCTTGTAGTCATCCGGTTGGATGTAGAGAGACGCGTGCTTGTTGCAAATCAATTCAACAGCCGGGCTGAGCGCACCAAGGTCGTTGATATTGGAAGCGTATGCGAAAAGGGCACCTGCCAGCGCGCGTGCCTGGTGACCATTGACCTGGTTGGCTGTGTTGAACACGTTGTTGAGTTCCGGATGCTCGGTCAGCATGTTTCGGTAGAAAGTAGTGGTGATAGCAGTGCCATGTTCCTGTAGGACAGGGACAGTGGCCTTTATGAGCTCAATTTGCTTGGGAGTGAGGGGGGCAGCAGAAGAAGGGGCAGCTTCCTTGAGGGATGGTTGCTGCTTCCGAGCATTGAATGTTCTGTAGATGAAATAGCCGACCAATGCGGCGATTACAACTTGCGATGCGATTGCGACACGACGATCCATGATGCGTGGAAAGTTTGGTGGAGGATATAGGTATGGAGGAAGAAGAAGCGCTGAAGGGGATCGTTGCGACGGGTATTTGACGGGGTATTGAACGAAATGACTGCTCGAATAGACTAATTGATTTACATTTTCAGTCGACGAGGCTGAGTATGAAGCCAGCCGTGTACATGTTATTGTAAAATCTTCCCTAGCAGAGGCACTTTGACGGTTTTGAGGTATTCAAAAGCGATACTATGACGTGTCTGAAATGTCATTTAGCCACTTCCTGCTATCTCCATTGTAATAATACACAGGGTTAAGCTGATGCTGAATGGGAACAATGATCCACTGGATGTCAATCGATCAATCAGATTAACAGTATTGACATAAAGCAACGCCACTGCTAGAGATCGTCGTCTTACTATATTTTGACGTCGTAGTAGCCATCATGCAACAGACTATCAAGACACGTCACCCAGCAACCTCGCTCGATGCTTATTAGTTTCATCGCGAGAGATGTTTCATCGAATTGGAATAAATACTAGAGACTTGAGTCACCGAGCGACAAGGCTGTTTCTTGCGTTTCCTCATAAGACCGGGCCATCGGGATGGCTCCATCCGCCATCTATACCTTAAAGTGCAAGCCCGACCAACGGGACGAGAAAGTTTTGGGCTGACCAAGGAGGCAAGATTGGTGAATCTTGTTTTTATTCCAGGAGATCAGGTTCCACGGGTTCGGAAAGGGTAGCTCCAATGAGGTCTTCACTGAGCAATCGGACGAGTGGAAAAACGTGGATATTTATATCCAGGTAATTGACAATGTCCAATCAGATATTTGAGCAAGGTAATTTGATGCCCTATTTCTCAGGCTGCAAGGCACCAATATACATTAGCCTTCGCGGAAGGGCTCATCTTTACCCAAACGGGAAATGTGACATAGTCATTACATATCTGAATTCGGATGAAGATCCGCTGCAATTGGTCTGACACTCTGGCCGACAGTTTGCTAACTTTCACTACTGCTGTGATCTCCATCGTTACTCTCATACTGCTCCGGATTTCTCAAGCGATCCCTTAATACCTCGAGAATTCCCTTCTCCTCAAGCCCCAGCGTGAACCCATCCGGGATCACCACGTGATTCGGCGTGATGATGATAGAATTCTCCCACAGTAATCCAACCACGCGACTTATCCTTCGTTCTTGAGACGCCTGAGGAACATCCGACGTCTTCTCAATATCCGGTGGACCCTTCTTCCGGCCGACGTCCCGCGGCGTCCACCAGAACATGGGAAACTGACGCTGGATATTGTTGACCACCAACGCGCATCCCAGCATCAGCAACGACCCGATGAGAACCAGCGGGACGAAGAACCAGCCCATCGCGCCGATGGTGGGATCCACGGCAGCCAGAAGCGCCGTGGCTCCCCCCGGCGGATGGACAGTATTCGTCAGGCCCATCACCAACGACGCCAGAGCGGTGCAGACTGCCCCGGCGACCCAGCGGAGGCTATCAAAGTCTGATCGGAGCATGAAAAGCTTGGTGACTCCAACTCCGACCACGGCCGCGAGCACATGTCCCAGGATGGAACTGCGCGGTTGAGCCAGCGGGGATTGGATGGTTTGGTAGTCCAGGATGGCCGTTGCGCCCTAGAACGTCAGCACGTGTTGAGGATACCTTTAGCATCAGGAAAACATACCAGACTAGCAACTACGAGCGGAGGATGATGCGCTTGGATAGTCTCGCTGGCCTTGAAGACACCCATCACCAGAATTAGTCCAGTAAACGCGCCGACAAATGCCCATGCGCAGACCAGCAGATTGCCTACTTCCGGCTGCGGGATTCGGCGGTACCCTAGAAACCGCGAGATCGGCCATGGTAGGCGATGAAGCTGGGATTGGGGAAGATATGGATTGATGTATCGATCAACGTCGAAATCAATCTCTTGAGCGCTGGGAAGCTTCATTCTCTGGATCATTCATTGCGATGGAGACTCAGCAGTATGGGATATTAAATGACGATGGAAGAGGATATGTATGATATATGGAGCAGCGCAGACATTAGGTAGAAGGAAAAACATAATTAACTGCGGCTATTCCGGTCCAAGTTTTTCCTTGGCTCAAGATCCTTGGCAAATTGATCTGCTTAATTCACGGTGGAGTGCAATTATGTCATACCTTGGGTATACTTTTCGAAAAAGGAAAAATGGCTCGCGGAAGAGTATAACCGATCCTTCCACCTAGTTGCAGACTGATCCGCCAGCAGAGATCACAGAACAATGACAAAAGAAAGCCAAGAAAGCCAAGCTTTGTGCCTGTCTCATATATCCTGGTTTGTAATTTGATCGAATGGTTTTTGCTGAGTAAGAGTTGCAGCATCGCATAACTACCATGAGGGAACGATGTAGAGGCCCGCCCCATCTATGGCGGTGTCTTCTTTGAGAGAACCAGGTGTCTCAAAACCAAGTTAGCCATTGCCGCCAGACAATTGGTCCTGACTTACCAGTAACTTGGACTTTACTGCCCGTGACTTATTGGAAATCGACTCGAGCAATTCTGAAGTTGTGAGAGTGCGGAAACCTCCATGATCGATATCCGCCACTTTTTGGTCGTCATCTGCGATGGAGACCTGTTGCAGTGCGAGCTCCCACCTCCGTAGTAACTCGTCGGCGATATCGATGGAAATAAGTTGCTTGTCAAAAGCCGCTTCCAAGCCAACACCATCCCGGGTGATGGCACACGTCAGCCTCAACGATCGAGTGATTGCGGATTGCCCCCAGAGAAGAGGGAGACGTAGTTTTGCCTTGGTAGGCTCAAGAAAGGGCAAAATATTCACGCGGATCGCGCTCTTGCAGACTTCATGCAAAGAAGGATTGATTCGAGCGACGTTTTCGATTTGGAATTGGTCAAAGGTGGTGATGGAGCCCGAATCCTCTTGGGTCTGGCGGATCAGCTCCAGAACGCTCTCTTGGGGATCGACTCGAATTTTCAACGGATAGGCAGCAAGGGTTGGAGCAAGCAAGTCTTCGATTCCAGATAGATCCACTTGTCGACCATTACTGAATAGCTCCAGAATTACATCCCTGCAATCAAGCATGTTGCTAATCGTGAGAGCCAAAGAGATATTGAGACGCGTAGAGATTGGCTTGCTGCTACTGGAGTAGTTAACCAAGCTGACATGGCGTTGGAGAGTTGTGTCGGCAAAAACAGAATGGCCTTTGGGAACAGCGCCCAACGGCTTCGTGTCCACATCGGCTAGATATGACGTCCAGAAGGCCGTCGCGGCGTGTTGATCCATTTGTACGATTTTCTCGATGAAACGGTTGTACTTCAACTCCGGAGCGGGACAGTAGCCCCGGTGGTAGACGTGATCTAGGGTTTCAAACAGCTGATATAACGAGTATGCATCGTATGCAGCATGTTGAACGGTTAACACGAAAAACTTTGCTCCCAGGTTAGAATCGTCGATCACCCCGAATCGATACAATGGTTCGCCAACGCCCATGATGCGCTTGTGGTCTTGCTCCAGATAGTCCTCCAGCGAGTCGCCCCGGCTGCACAAGGCATGCTTCTTCATCACCACTTGAATGTATCCTGAGCCGCATGGACGGCGGATCATCCGAGTTCGAAGAATCTCATAGGTGCCGATTATTACATCCCATGTCTGGAGAAACGTCTCGGGATCGACCCAGCTTGGCAGCAGATGTACGCTTTGCCTCTGGAACAATTCCGAGTTGATGCCGCCATCAATAAAGAAAGTCTGCTGGGGTGTGGCAGGATAAGCATCTTCGATATCTGTTATGGTTACACCGCACTGGGAGGCTGCCTCTTGCAGAATTTCCTCTTTCTCGTTTTCGGGTAGGAGCGAAAACGGGGCGACATCATGCTCATTGCCCTTGGAGATGAATGAAGTGACATCTGCCATGCATGCCAAAGTTGGGTTTATGACAATTTTATCCGTCGTCAGTGATAGGCCTTCCTTTCGAGCAGCGACGACGAGACGCATTGCCGAGAGAGAGTCTCCTCCAAGGCCGAAGAAATTGTCCTGGCGCCCAATTTTTGTCACTCCGAGCAATGACGTCCACAGCTGCCCAAGTTGTTCCTCAATGGGAGTGCATGGAGGCTGATATTCCTGCACTGACGTTTGGAATCGCCCCAAATCTGCTCTGGAGAACATAGAAACCAGCTGCTGCAGTCTTTTTCTGTCGGTCTTTCCATTCGGGGTGAGGGGGCTACTTCGTAGAGGTACGTAGATCGATGGAACGGCGTAAGCAGGCACGAGACGCGCCAGTTTGGACCGGCCGTTCGAAATAAGCGAGGCAAATGCTTTCTGTTCAGTTGGCGAAGTATGAATAGCCGGCTTGTCGGTGTGCTCCCAGTGGAGAAACCCTACCGACTTGTCTGCACCCACAACTATGAATGCCGTGAGTGAGGGAGTCCGGTTGTCGGAATCAGCAGGGGAGGCTAGCATAGCTATAACTTGAGGAATCACTATTGTTTCGGACAGGCAGGTCCTCAGATGCAGCTCGACCTCCTCGAGTTCCACGCGTTGGCCACGGATCTTGACTTGATTGTCCTTTCGTCCAACAAAGTAGAATTCGCCGTCTTGAGTGTATCTGCCCAGATCACCGCTCCGATACATGGGAAAGAATTTGGAGATACTGGCTTCGAATCCTCGAGCCCATCGTGGAGGATCCCGTAAATATACCGCTTCCGTCTTTTGCTTTTCAGCATGGTACCCACTGCCGACGATGGGACCTTCGATCACAATCTCTCCAGCTTGTCCGACCGGGGACAGCTCGTCGGGGTTGTCCGGATTCACGATCCAGAATCTACATCCCACTGGCCTACCCAGGACTCCTGGTCGGTAGACTTCACGGCTGCAGTCCACGATCGACGCAATCACGGAGCATTCGCAGGGGCCGTAGGCGACGATAATGCGGAAGCTGTCACTGAGGCTGTGCACTATACCGGGATCAGGTTGTTCTCCTCCAGTTATTATGGTTCTGAGTGTCTGAACCCTCGTCAAAGGTAGCAAATCAAGCATTCGCGGAGTAAAGAAAGCGAGCGTCACTTCCATCTGATTCATAGTCTCAACTAGGCTGTTCATCCGCTGTTCCTCCGATGGCACGCATATACAACCTCCCCAGACCAAGGTCCAGATGATTTCGAGAACGGACGCATCGAATGTGTAAGATGTAAAATGCAGTGTACGAGACTGGTCGTCAAATCCCATAGCTCTGCCGCTGGAGACTGCACTGCTGCTTAAATTCCTATGTGGGATCAACGCTCCTTTCGGAAGACCAGTGGTACCAGACGTAAAAAGGGTGAAGGCAATGTCATCAGGGTGTGATGCCTGCATTGCAGAATTGACAGGTGCTTCGGTTCGTAGGCTGCTCATGTGGTCGTCATCAACCACGAATACCTGTTCAAACGTATGGCTGTATGATTGGGCGCACTTCTCCGAAGCAAGTGCGAATCTTGCGTTTAATTGACTCACGACGGCCTGAATCCGACCTTCTGGCATGGATGCATCGAGGGGCACGACTGCAGCACCCGCCTTGAGGACGGCCATCATTGCCACGATGGGCCATTTAGACTTGGAGAAGATCAAGGGAACTAAATCTCCGGAACCTACTCCGGTGGTTGCTAGTTTTTGCGCAAGCAGTGATGATAGCTCCTCGAGTTCGGCGTAGGTCAGGTTACCGTCCCATGCACATATGGCTGGGGCATTCGGTCGACTCAAAGACCGTGCTTTGATCAATTCATGCGTACAGGCGTCGACACAGTCTGGGGATTCCTGATTGCCATAGAGAGCCAGTTGTTTATCTTTTGCCATTTGAACGATGGTGATATTGTTGTTGTTTTGGTAGATGAATGCTGGATTGCTGGTAATGAAATATTTGCTGTCATCCAAATGGGTCTAAGGGGCTGTTATGTATGTTTCACCACATCATGATCCCATGGTGTGGAGTGGTATAGAGGGAAACTCACTGCTTACTGTGATATTTTCCTACTGTAGGTGACTAACATGCGAGCCATGCATTAGCTTTGCGCTCTTCTCCAGTTATGGAACACACCACTAGCAATCAGCAGCATAATACATGGCAGATATGACTAGTGCGAAACGGATTGTAAGAGGGGAAACAAGGCCGCCGAGTCTGGGGGGTGCTTACTATAGCGGGTCATATTAATCCAACAGGGATATGCAGCCAACCCTCCGGGGAGGACTCGTTGGTTCAGTTTCCGTATATATGACAGCAATTTGACCCCAATGGGCCATATTTCACTTTCACTCTCCCTGATTCTTTCTCATCATACCTACAATCATAGAGCACATTGCCTCCATGGCCTCCAATCTCGATCTTGTAAACGATGCCGATTCCTTTCCCTACCACAATGATGACAAAAATGTGTACCGGTTCACTGTGGCTGGAGTGCCTGCTATCCTTGGCTACATTACACACCCAGTTCGGGATGCATTACAAGGCCTTCAACACTGGCAAGTGAATGACTCAACACAGACCGTGATCCTCACTAGCGGCAGCAATAGAGAGGAGCGGAGTGCAGTTATGAAACAGACTTTGCTGGCCATGCGTGATAAAGGGCAATTCCAGCTCCTCAAGAAATGGCGGGATGAAGACTTTCCAGTTTATGGCGAGAGAAAGGAAGTTCTTCTTACCTTTGAGCGCTGCGCCAGTCCGCTCTTCGGGATCGTTACTTATGGAGTACATGCTATAGCCTACAGGCCTCCCTCTGTGGACGGAGAGCAGCTCAAGATATGGGTTCCGCGTCGAGCCCGGAACAAGCAATCGTACGGAGGAATGCTGGATAGCACGGTCGCAGGGGGCGTTGCCTCAGACGAGACGCCCTTTGAGGCGCTGGTCCGCGAGTGTGAAGAAGAGGCTGCACTACCGCGGGAATTTGTTCACAAACACGCCATCGCGACTGGCATGGTATCCGATTTCTACATACGCGGCAAGCAAGCAGGGGGCGAGACCGGACTCCTACAACCCGAGTGCCATTACGTCTACGACCTGCCACTGCCGTCGGATATCGTATGCAAGAAGAACGACGATGAGGTGGAAGAGTTTAACCTGTGGACTGTGGATGAGATCAAACGAGCATTGGCCAACAGGGAGTTCAAACCGAATTGCGCACTCGTTATGCTTTACTTCTTCATCCGGCATGGAATCTTAACAGCCGAGAATGAGAAGGATTATATCCAAATCGTGGCACGATTGCACCGACGATTCGAATTCCCTACCAGATAGACCCACCCCTCTCTGGTCATGCCATATATCGACTAGTTTAGTCAACTTATTCGGTGCTACAATACTTTTGCTCCAAGTCATATCGTTCATTTGGGCTGTATCCATGACACCTAGGTAGATGAAATAGCGAAAATATCCCGATCAGAGTTAGCGCTTCGTTAGTAGTACACGAGTCGACTCATATGGCATCGTGAACGTCTCCCAAGACCATTTCCGCCTGGCTTTCTCATCGGCAAAGCGCAAATCGAAGGAGGACAGCAAATGAGCCAGGATCATCTTGATGACCAACGATGCATGGAACCGACCGGGGCTGTTGGAACACGCCATGATTAGACTTCTTCCTCGAACATAGAATTGGGGTTAACTCTTGACTTACCACGCCAGAGAGCCATATCCCCATATGGGAAATTTCTCGGAGACCTCGGTCAGCTTGGTGCCGCGAGCAGAGGACATCGTTGTCACAAAGCGTCGGCCATCGAATTCATCGGGGTTGGGATAGACCTCCTTGTCGTGCATCAGGTTGAATGAAGAAACGCAAGCTGTTGACCCCTTGGGGACATGGATTCCACCGTCGGAGAATGTAAACTCTTCCAAGGCCTTTCTGCGGATCGCGTCTAGAGACATCGTGTTAGATCATGCAGCACTATAAAACTAGAGCAGTTGATGCGTAACATACGAGTGTCCAAAGGGTTCATCCTGATCGTCTCCTTTATAAAACTGTCCAGGAGAGGAAGTTTCTCCAGTCGTTCGTAGTCATACGCACTGAAATCTCCAATCTCCTTTCGCAGTATAGACTGCCATTCCGGGCGTGCGCAGAGTTCCAACAGGATAAAGTCCAGGTTCATCCATGGCTGGTGCGATGCCGCAAACCAGATTCCTAGCAATGCCTGCGAGAGCACTTCCGGGCTCCAATAGTCGTTGCCCTCGACCATTTCCGACATGTTGTGAATGATGGTCGTCTATCACGGCGGTTAGTATCATGAAATCATCTCACTACAATTTGGTTTGCGTTAGGCCCACCTGTTTAATTTCCGGTACCTCTTTCCAGTTCTTCTGGTTGACACCCAGGACGCTAATCAGCTGGTTCTGGATTATATGCATGGCGCGTCCACGATTAGTGAGGAGGGAATGAACCACCCTGCGAGTACCATTAGCCGTTCTATGTCCAGTCTTTCGTCTAATAAACTGGTTCAGGGGGATTCATACGGAGAAAGGAATGATGGAGTCACTTGAAATGCAGCCATGCACTTGACCATATCAGCAGGATAGCGAAGAAGCGCCTCCGCAAACACAGGATCAGCAGCTGTGTCAATTAGCAATTGTTTGAGATAATGAGGTCGGTAAGAATCCAACATACACAGACGTTCGCCAAAGAATATGAGACTGTTCATTCTTGACGCGAGCCTCCGAACGGTTTGCGCAATGGGGATGGAAACAGAGCCTACACTCCATGTGAGATATTGCTTCAATCAGAATGGTACG
Organism: Aspergillus pseudoviridinutans; assembly: GCF_018340605.1. NCBI lineage: Eukaryota > Fungi > Ascomycota > Eurotiomycetes > Eurotiales > Aspergillaceae > Aspergillus > Aspergillus pseudoviridinutans. Next base: position 139,079 of record NW_025091282.1, on the reverse strand, counting down.
ATTGCGTACCATCAATGAAAACCCCAGCTTCAAGCTCCTGAGCTAGAGATTGCTCCAATCGCTTCTGAAGATGCGGATAGAGCTTCGCCAGGTTGGTAGGACCGTTGACCTGGAGCAGGCGTCCGTAGAGACGCGAGCGGGCCACCTTGTGATCATGATGATCGAGCTTGTTCATTGTGTGTTTGAAACCGAACATCTAGATTACGTTCAGAATGTCCGGCCCAATCCCGAGTAGAGCAGCGTACATACGTCGGCGTAGGCGGCGCGCTGAGATAGCACCGGTGCCTCACTCAGCTCCATGATTTGCCTTTTGCTGGAAACGACCACGATTGCTTTGGCGGACTTCCATGGCTTGTAGTATTTACCCGAGCTCTGATTCCGTCAGATGGACTAGTTACTTCCAGCTGTGGTGTGGAACATACATAGTCATGGATGATCGAACCAAGACTAAGGAAATACTGGCCGATTTTGTCCGACATTGACTGTGGAAGTAGCTGGTGAACGTTAGCTTAAGGCCTCGATGTGGGAAGTCAAGTATACATACATAATAGAGCTCCGTGGAAACGAGAAAGACAACCGCACACCAAAAGAGGATGGGACTCGCTAAGTTATCCAGCGCCATGATGGTAACAGTGACAGCAGCGGAGATGAAATCTAGATTGGAACCTTCCAAAAAGCAATAGCTGGTGGATATGAAAATCTTTCCATTTTATATCCCTCTTTCTAACATGAATACCGTCGGTCCACAAGATATGACTTGGAGGGGTGAAAGAGTAATCTCTACGTACCTTTGTCGCTTCAGGTTGGTCAGACTCGGTCATCATCATCACCCAGAAGTCGACCTCATTGGATCTGCGTTAGGTGTGCAGCATACTGTAACAGAATATTTGCAGGGATAGCTCCCCGGGATCCACTTCCATTCTCCTAAACACTCTGTATATTGAGTAATTATCCCGTATCTTAACGTAAAGGATCTAAAAGTCGTGTTCTATGGTGCGAAAAGGCAGTAACTCGTCCCAGGCCTTGTAGTTCGGCGGCTACACCAAAAAAGCTTCAAAGGAGAAAGACAATGTTATGCCACTATGAACATTAAAATGACTAGATTGCTTTTACCAGCCCTTTAACAGTATTGAGTGTACCATGAGCATGAATCTATGCATATTGACTGATGGTTTAGGTAGGCATTCGATTTGTATTGATATCATACAAAGCTAATCTCTGATTCTGACTTCACAGTGAGAGAGAGGCTGAAAATTAGAGCAGTAGTGCATAGGTAATTGATAATAGAATAAAACCTACACCTGTCAAGGTAAACGGATGTAATCCTACTAACATTTTTCCGACACCTGCTGAACTGCCTGCCCCTTAATGGTCTGAGGCGCTTGTAGAGATTATATTAGATACCATTGAAGATGGAAGACCCTTTCGGCTGTCTGTATTTTACCTCCCCTACAGTTACACCTATACAAGTGGTTTCTCCCTGTAGGTTTCTCCCTGTATGGAAGATGATTGAAGCCTGCCGCCGTTGTCATATTCTGGTTGCACTATCCAGAAACGGATTCAGTCTATTGCCAGAATGAATCAAGCCTGCCTTAGGGCTGACGCGTGCGGAAAATCAGTTAGGAGCTGATTGGAAGTCTGTCATCCTGTTGCAACGCAGTTGCATTATCGAAAGAACCTACTGGCCCGACCACAATTACTAAAACCAAGCCTGCCTTAGTAGGCTGGCGCGTGTAGTCAATATGCAAGTGGATGCATGTTTACCCGTGCAGCTCTACCGTATCAACTCGTAGCCTCGGGACACGCATCTCTAGGGGCCGCTTTGCAATAGTTTTCACTCATACAGGCTGTTACCTTTCTTGTCATGCAGCTTGGCCTGTGTCCATGGAGCATAATACACATAAATTCTTGTACCAATTTCGAGATCACGAGACCACCTGCGGCAGGAGATCAACGGTGCAGAGACGAGACCATTTCCACGAAGAATATACATAGTCTCCAAATTCCCTGGCACAGGTTACTGGTTACACTACGTTTTTAAGAACAATTGGGAAACGCAGGATCTTTCTGATCAACTTAAGCTTTTGGAAATCTTGGACGGGTCTAACCATCAGTTATGGCAAATCCGTCGACAGCGCTCTCTATAGTGCAGGGCTCAACTGAACATGCTCTCTGGGAGTTAACACTCGGTCAGCTCGTTGACCAGCAGGCTGAAAAATTTGGCTGCAAAGACGCCATCATAGTCCCATGGAGCTCCGCTCGCCTGAGCTTTAGCCATTTGAGCCAGCAGAGCCAGGACTTAGCCAAGGGCCTTTTGGCCAAGGGTGTCGCGAAGGGCGACCGAGTGGCGATATTTTCCAGCGATGATGAAAGATTCATTGAGCTCTTCTTTGCTGTCGGACGAATCGGGGCCATTCTCGTGGTCCTTAACAAGACATACACTGTGCAAGAATGCGACAGAGCACTTCGATATTGCGGTGAGGATTGGTATTTCTTGAACCGCTGACTCTTCTGCTAATTAGTCGAATTGAAGAACCTAATATTCTTTTTCTGGGCGATATTGTAAACCAGGCACCATCCGGGCCACTGGTGCAGCACTTGCGAGTGCACCCAGTCCCAAGCTTAAAGCATGCTGTCTTGATACGATCCGATACAAGTGTCCAGGAGCAAACAAGCACTTGGGATGAGATTCTTCATGCAGGGCGCCTAGTGGCGAAGTCTACGCTTAATCAGGCCGAGAGTACTGTTCGTTGCAGGGAGGTGGTCATTTTCCAATTCACGAGCGGCACCACCGGGGTACCAAAAGGCGCTATGCTTAGCCATTTGTGAGTTTACAGCGAGATTACATTTATCGCGTACTGACCAGGAATCGATCAGCAATGTCATCAACAATGCACGCTTCATAGGTGAGCGTCTGAATCTGACCACAGATGATGTGGTGTGCTGTTCGCCCCCACTATTCCACTGCTTCGGGCTTGTCGCGGGGATGTTAGCCTCTCTCATCCACGGAAGTACTACTGTCTTTCCACATCGGGATTTTGATGCGCGCGCTGTTATCGATGCGGTGGTGAAGGAGCGCTGTACAGTACTGCATGGGGTGCCGACAATGTTTTCCGCCATCCTGCAGCAGTTACACCAAACCGGGATAGAGATTAGGACACTACGGACTGGTATAATCGCTGGATCCAAGGTACCCCCAAGTCTGCTAAGGGAGGTCCAAGAGAAGCTAGGCTTTCGGGATATTGCAATCACTTATGGTATGTCCGCTGCCTTCAATATCAGGTACGCTGTAATTAACGATGCATACTAGGCATGACCGAGACTTCGCCAGCAAGCTTCATGACCAGCTCTTCAGATACCAAACAACAGAAAATGGAAAGCGTCGGAACGGTGCTCCCGCATGTGCGAGCAAAGGTGGTTGATGGCCACAACAGGGTCTTGCCGCGGGGTTCTCGCGGCGAACTTTGCGTATCTGGTTACCTTCTGCAACAAGGTTACTACAAGAATCCAGAAAAGACAGCTGAAGCCATGATCTGCGATGAGCAGGGGACATTGTGGATGCATACAGGTGACGAAGCGTTGATTGACGAGCAAGGATATTGCCAAATCACTGGAAGACTCAAGGATATCATTATTCGAGGTGAATATTTCTCATTGATGCTTTCCATCCCGTCAACGACCGTTCATTAACATGTGATCATAGGAGGCGAAAATATATATCCCCTCGAGATTGAAGAACGGTTGATATTACACCCCGCAATTGAGCAGGCTAGTGTTGTCGGGGTCAAAGATGAAAAATACGGCGAGTGTGTCTGTGCCTTCCTTCAGTCACGGCCCGGCCATGACCGGCCGTCCCTTGCCCAGGTAAAGGACTGGGTGCGCGGAGGACTTGGGCGACACAAAGCTCCAGAATTCATATGGTGGGTTGGGCCGCGTGATCCAATCAGCCAATACCCTGCGACTGGAAGCGGGAAGATTAGAAAGGACATCCTGAGAGAGATGGGAAATGAGATGGTTGAACACGCAAGAGCTCTACCAGCTAAGCTGTGATGCATAGAGACTAATGCAAGTACTGAAGCTAGCATTTCATAGAGTTTAAAGACAAATGATCGTCGGACGGACTTAGAAATCCCGTGGAATCTGCAGCTAAGGCCAAAATCGTCGGACTTGGAAAGGCCGAGAGACCTGCAGCTAGCTTAAATAGTATGAAACAATCATAGGGTTGAATGACTGTGATATTTTGATTGAAGCGCTTCCAGCGCAAAAGTGAGGGGAGATCAGCAATGACATGCCAGCTAGATCATGCCGAGGTCTTTAGTAGATTGTGTTAGGCAGTTCATAAACATACATCTCAGCCCTCTCGCTAGATCAATCCATTTGAACAGAATAAATGTTCTGGCCTTCAAGACCCAGCTCTTCCAGAGGCACAATGGCTTGTATCTTACAAGCATATTATTCATTATACATTGCTTGAGAGTAACATAGTTCAGGGCCTTGGATACAAATAAATGTGATTTAATGGTAAGGTACTTTTATCAATCCCTCATAGCATGCATTATGGCCTGTGAGCACACTATCTTACCCACCAATAACGCCTATTCCATTAGCGCCAGGAGGTAGGGTAGACAACTGATGCAGATCGTCCGTTTTGGAGGCCTAGTGGTTTGTGGAGAATAAAGAAGTCAAGGTCAGGTAGGAGTTATGCATGATTGAAATGCTGTCCAAGCGTCATTTTGTTCTTTTTCTCTGATAAACAGTCCTTGGTCTTGACATGGGATGTTACATCTATTCCCTGCCGACCTGCATGCTTGTATAAGCTATCTCTTCCGCTGTTGCTAATGACCTGTTAAGCAGTGGGTCTTTCAAGTCCCAAGGAAGCCCATATGTTGATTGGCCGTCCTTGTGTATTTTATCTTCTCTTTTCACGTCTTGACCAATCGGCTTGGCGGCATGCACGGTGGCTTGGAGGGCCCACTATTTGATAGGCTTTAGTCGCCTGACAGCCGTTGAATAATGGATCTCCTCGTAGCGGGGATCTTTGGGAGTGATATCCCACCAGCAGAGTAAGTAAGCACCGAGTCATGTATTTGACACGCCACCGACCTGACGTGCTTATCATTTACTGCATTTAGAATCTTCAGAGGGTGTGATGCCAATTTATTGCAGTAGACGGCAAAAATGAGTCTGTTAGTTATAAATATAGATACCGATAGAGGACTGTGCATGGGTTAGACTCCAGATTGGGATCAATCTTCAAGCCTGGATATTACATCCCGAGCTACCTGACGTAGTAATCTCTTGTTTTCCAATTCTGGTCTGCAACCGGACATCGACAACGGGATTCACTGACATAATGACAGCTGTGCCATTGCAGAATTCATCCTGGGGGTTTCGTCTTCGCTCCCTTGCTGAGGCTTCTCTGGGGATAGATTTCGCATCAACTGCCTATCCTTCTATTCAATCTGTGTCCTACCTGATTATTGTCTTTCCACTCTTGTTGCTAGTTTATGCTCTTCAACGCCCCAAGTCCCGGCTACCACTTGCGAACCCAAGAAGGTTCTTTGAACTCTCGGACAGTCGGGTCAAAAGGGAGTTCATCTCCGGTGCCCCTGACATAATAGAAAAAGGCTTCAGCCTCACTGGCAACAAACCCTTCCGTATCATTGCAGATATAGGGGAAGTGACTATTCTCCCTCCGAGCCTGGCCAATGAGGTCCGCAACAATAAGAACCTCAGCTTTGCCAAGTACATGTACCGGGTGAGGCAGACTAGAGACCGACCAGCATTGTATTGTATACTGACACCTCTTAGAATTTTCACGCACATCTCCCTGGATTCGAGGCCTTCATTGAAGGAGGGCGGGACTCACGTCTGGTGAAACATGTCTCCCAGCGTCAGCTTACGACCACCTTAAGTACATAACCAGTGTTGTATTTTTTGGGACTTGTCAGGCTGACCAGTTACTCCCAGACAAAATTACTGTGCCCCTGTCCGAAGAATGCTCTTTGTCACTCCAAGAAATCTTCACTGATAATGAATGTAAGTACGAGGACTGTGATTCTCAGGAACGGGTTCTAACCCATGGAAAAGGGTGGCATGATATCGTTCTCAAAGATGACATCATCCGCATTGTCGCTCGTCTCTCATCAAAGGTCCTGCTAGGAGACGAACTGTGCCACGACGCCCGGTGGTTGAAGCTCACAGCACAATACACGACAGTGGCATTTCAAGCCGCGCAGTACCTCCGTATCTTTCCATACTACAGTCGCTACTTTATCCATTGGCTTCTGCCCGGCTGTTGGAGTGCTCGAGCCCAAGTAAAGGAGGCCAGGTCAATAATCGGGCCTGTTTTGAAACAGCGGCGCAGGCAGAACGCTGCCCTTCAGGCGCAAGGCAAGAAACTGGTGGAGTACAATGATTCCATCGAGTGGTTCGAACAGGCTGCCAAGGGAACCTACTATGATCCTGCCATCTCGCAACTGATGATGAGTTTCAGCTCCATTCATACTTCCGCGGAGTATGTGTCTAGGGCCAGAGTTCCCTCCACGGTTCCTTGACTTTTGAAACATCTACTGATTTGATGATTCTGATAGTCTCATTACACAAACTATCTTCGATCTCGCTGAGCATCTGGAAATGATTGCGCCTCTACGCAAGGAGATTCTAGCGGTCCTCGGCGAGCACGGCTGGACAAAGATCGCACTATACAAGCTCAAACTGATGGACAGCGTCGTCAAGGAAACACAACGTCTCAAGCCTGTTCTCTCAGGTGAGTATTCCACCTATAGGGTCCATATCGGAGCATCGCAAAGTAAACCTAGCTGACTGGGGCTACGACAATATAGCAAGCATGCGTCGCGTTGCTACGGCGGACGTGAAGCTTTCCGACGGCACTACAATCCGCAAAGACTCCATGGTTGCCGTCTCGGCAAGGGGTCAACGCGATCCGGCAGTGTACAAGGACCCTGACCACTGGGACGGCTATCGGTTCTACAATATGCGGCAGACTGCCGGTCACGAATGCGTTGCACAGCTAGTTAGTACGAGTCCAGATCATCTGGGCTTCGGACACGGCCAGCATGCGTGTCCAGGTCGCTTCTTCGCCGCCAACGAGGTCAAGATTTTCCTCTGTCATTTTCTACTCAAATATGACTTCAAGCTGGCAGAAGGATCTATGCCCCGGCCGAGATGCTCTGGTTTCCATATCAACTGTGATCCAGTTGCGAAGATCTCTCTCCGCAGGCGTCAGGGGGTTGATCTGTCGGTACTGGAGGCGTAGGCCTGCCCTTTTTTCGCGCGTTTACCCTCTCCACGCTCGAATCCAGAAAATCAGCTTCCTAGCATGCTTTTGACTGCACTTATTAGCACAGTTAGTCCAATCACAGTACACCAACATTTTCTGGTCCGTAAAATCTTCAGACTATTGGAAGTTGCTCTTTATCATTGAGCCATTAAAGCAAGAGTGTTGAATCCGCATCCAGTGCCAACTGGACAATAAGGTTCTGTTCAAGAGGTTTACAGAATTTCTGAAGGAAAAGCCATTGATCTCAACGGACAGAAGCAACATATAATGAGGAAGCGCTGGGGAGCAAAAAGATTTTCGCATGCCCGATATAATGTGAAATTTCTCTTCCTATTGCTGCGGCGGCAGCGGCGTGTATCATTTATATGTCAGGCGGACAACGCTTGGAAATCAAAAACCTACGCCAATACCACTGTAGCAAACAGCTTAATCAAAATAAATACCATAACTATTGCCCACTTCAGGTTGAGTGACTTGTCGATATCCTAGGAACCGAAAGAGCGAAGGTAAGCACAGACATTCAGTAGGAGTAAAGCATAATCAAATGTGGATTCTTCACGGGGTAAATGACCAGATAAGCTCCCTGTAGTGTGCTAAGATAATAGTCTAGAACATAGCCTCATTCACTAGAACAATAATGACGTAGCAGCGACCAGTCCAGTCCAACTAAAACCCCCTTTTTATGGTATTTATGGGTCGTTGGGCTGAGCCAAGGCATCATCACGTGACTGATACGAGCGCAGCCACAATGAGATGGCTGACGATATTTCAGCTGAAGTCATAACTACTCACGAATCCTGAGTCATGATAACCTGGACATGTCTTTAACGAAACTTCTTCTACTACAAACTTGAATTCACCGGCACTGTCTGCTCACTCACTCTGCCACTCAGGGGTGACTGAAACATGTCCAGCGACGGGTCTGCTCGCGCCACAAAATCAAAGGCAAAATGTTACACGTGCCGACGGCAACGGATCGTCTGTGATGGTGGGAAGCCGTCTTGTATGCGATGCATATCCCGAGGGGTGGAATGTCTGGGATACTCGGCTACACCAATTCGCTGGGTGGCGCCTACATCCACTGTTTCATCAGAAACACCAAGGCCCTCGGACCTCAGTCATGTCCCGGGCCAGGAAAGGAGAAAACGAGGACGACCGAAGCTACTCCTCATGCGGGGAGCGCCCCAGTCATCCTCCAGTTTCCAATCAGATCCACATCAATCAGATCAAAATCTCGAATCGGCAAAAGGTATGCATGTGTGCAAGCGTCGTCAGATGGAGTCGTAACTAGAGAGCTCTAACTTGATTGCTGCGGACTGCCAGCTGGCGTGCTCGTCTCTCGCTCGAGATCGAATCCAAAAAATTCAAGAGTTCCTTGGTCCCTTTTTCCATGTGATTATGAGACGCAGAAGATGGTCCTAGAGCTCTCCCATTACTGTATGTGAAGGCCGCAAGTACAGACTCCATGATCTGAGGGCTGACTTTGTACAGTCAACGACCACCTCTGCCCAGAATTGGTCATTGTAGATTCGCCTTTGAACCCGCACCGGATGGATCTCAACATACTCCCCTATATCCCCGATTTCTTGCTCAGTCTCCTGATTACTGCCTCTGCAATACACCAAGTAATCCAGTCGCAGCCCAATTGGCATCTGATCACAGTGAATCGAACACGGGCCTTGCGGGCTAAAGTCCACCCTGGCGAATTGGAGCCTCTCCAAACGCTTCGCCATCCGTTAAGCTATTTCATCTACAAGCACCGATCGCAGTCGTTACGAGGGTTGAATCAGTATTTGTCCGAGGCAGGAGCAGAGGGGCAAGATCTGGTCTTCCATACTGTTACTATCATGCTCATGTCGGAGGTATGCAACAATTCTGTGGCGTTGAAAGTGTGCATCTAACATCAGGGTATGGCATTAGATTCAAAGATCAGCATTCTGCAACTGGAAAATCCATTTCGAAGGTCTGAAGAACATCATTGCATCTCAAGGTGGATTTGAAGTGCTGGTATCCACCAGACTTGGGAATCTTCGATATTCTTTAGGCCACTTCATGCTGTAAGTCCTCTCCTCCTTGATTGACATCATACTAATGGAAGATTCAGAATCGATGTAATGAGCTCGGTCTCCACGGCTGCCTCATCCTTGGCACATGACACTCCGTCACAACTGAGATATATCGACTGGCTGCCAGAGTTACACGGCGACGGGCTGGAAAATGGATTCCCGTGCCCCGATGAGCTTTTGGCGTGTATCATCCACACGAACAACCTCAGATTCATACTTCATCACCATCCTCATGATGACACGGCGCGTGTGAACAGTGCTATTCTGGACCTAGTTCGCAACATCATCACATTCTCTCCCACGGCTTGGGCCCAACGGGCCCTCGACTCCTACAATGAGAGACTGGAAGAACGTGTGGAAAGGCAGCGACCGCGGAAGAGATTGAACCTTGTTCCACAGCCTGTTGAAGGCGAGGGCTGGGCTGATCTGGCCGCTGCATTCCAGGCAGCTACCTTGCTCTACTGCCTCAGGGCATTAGTCCTCAATCATGGGAAGGAAAGCATCCTTCCAGAGATGTTGGGCAACCTTTATGAAGGGCTCATTCCGGATGTCCAGTGCCTTGCCAGCGTAACCCTGAGCAACCTTCTCTGCATGCTTCATCCTTTGATGGACCAACCGCTCCAGAAGGGCAAGTCGTTGGGCCGCTTCATGTTCTGGCCCGTGTTGATCGCGGGGCTGGAAAGTACATGCAGTTCTGAGGCGTTGTCAGAAAGGCCGTTCATTGTGAGCTCTCTGCAGGACCTTTGTCGATGTCTCGGCGACATGAGCGCCCTTGATGCGGCAGTGTTCCTCCTGTCGGCATGGAACCTAGACGAGGCAAATCATTCCGGGACCATGCAAAGAGTTTGCACTTGGGACGAGCTTTTTGAGAGAATGGGCGTGCATGGCGTCTTCTTTTTCTGAGCGAGATATAAGCCAGAGGGCATTGAGTACATAGAAACACAGAAGAAGGCATATATTCAAATGCATCTATAGAGTAGCTTTCCACAGTAAGATATTGATCGACCATCATTCATCATCGTTCTTTGTCTGTCTCACTTCCTCCTGCACTTCGCTGGTCAACGTCACAGCCAGCACAGACGGGATGACAACAACCAGCGCCCCCATACACAGTCCCCAGTCCATGGCGAACTGCGTCATGGCCGGCTTGGCTAGCGCATTCAACCGCCAGGCCATCGCACCCCCAGTCGCCTGGAACGTCTTGTACGCGCCAACGAGGATGGCCGCTACGGCGGGGGAATTCGATCGCGCACCCATAAGCCAGTAGCAGAACCCCTGCCAAAAGGCATCGTATGCCCCGTAGAAGATATACAAGAAAATCGGCCCAGTTGATAGCGAGCTCTGTGTGTAGTCGATGTCCTGTTTATGTCCTTGTGCCCTGCGCCGGTCATACCATTTCTGGAACACATAACCCCCGCCCCAGATGGCCATCCCGGTCACGAAGAGGAAGAGCCAGCCCACTCTCGCCCGATTCTGGCGGTTCACCCGCGGCATATCGAGGATCAGCCCGATGACGAGACCGCCCACCATCTGCGCCATCCAGTACAGCGCCCCGTTGAGGGACCGCGTGCGGATGTTGAAGGTCATCCCGTTGACGATGTTCTGTTGGTACGAGTAGAAGACATTGGCGCAGAAGAACATGGGAATCATACAGAGGACCCGCCAGTCCGTCATCGTCTGGACGGTCATTTTGGCGGTTCGACGCCAGTTCTTCTCTGTCTCCGGCGTGGGCTGCAGTCCTTGCACACGGACGGAAGCGGGTGGGCAGATCAGGGCACCTAGCAGCCAGCCGATGGCCATGATGATCAGCAGGGCGATATAGGTTCCGTCCGTGACGGTCCCGCTGTGCGAGTGGTAGTTGAGACCGAAGCTGGCGAGGGAGCCCACCCCTCCGCCTAGGTTGAAGATGATCCAGAATGCGGCGATGGCCCGGCCTTTTTGGGATTCGGGCACGTACGTCGTCATGATCGCTCCTTGAGCTACCCAGAGGAAGGATGCTCCGACGCCGAGAATGGCACCGGCGGCGATGACAAACGCTCCGTTCGCGGTGTCTGGCAGAGTCAGCATGTATGACGAAAGGGGAAATGGTTTCATACGGCTGAAGCATAGCAAACTGCCCGAGTACAAGGAGTAAGTCCATCCTCCGATCAGCAAGCATACTCTAGGTCCGACACGGTCGAAGATAGGTCCAACGATAAACAAAGCCGTAGCAGCTGTCGCAGCCAGCAAGGCCACTGTTGCGTTCGCGGCGACCGTAGGGTCAACCTGTCCGGATCCTCCCAAGCCAGAGAGAGCATTGTACATCTGAAAAATTAGTGAGTGACTTGAGCAGTTGGAGGAAGCCCTACCCCCGGGCAACAGAAGCAGATGAAGCTGATGAGGATGATCTGGAACCACGAGTGTGTGTAAATCCGATATGGAAGCGATCGCTGTCGGGAGTCTGCACCGGACTCCACGGCGACATCATCTTGATGGATCTCGTCGTGCCCCATATTGGCTGTCGGTCAACCAGATCATCCGATTGTGGAAGAGAATAGAGGAAGGACCGCCATTTTTATCTCGCCAGCGTGAGGCCTGTGTGACCCTTGTGGCTTTGTCCCTTGCTGCCAAAATGCGGAGAAACCAGGTTATGGTCAGCCATGGCTGGCCTATCCGTTGACCGAATTTTAGTTCGTTCGTATAAAAGATGGCTAACTCATAACAGACATCCTGTTGTAAATCATCCCGCTACGACAGTCCACAACTGGTCAGTTTGAATATCCGAATTCTCCACAGGCATGTTCTGTACAACCCCAGATTGGCACTCCTAACCGAGACAATGTAACCCTGTCAAGTAACCCCCACGCGACACGAGGCTAACCGAGGATATACAATACAGAGTCCATAGGACCAATGCAGGGTCTTCATCTCACTTGTCAGACTTATTTTCCGAGAAGCATGGCAACATGGATCTAGCCGGCCTGTCACAGCTTCAGACTGAAGCCGTCAATCCCCGGACGGCGCAGATCGATCAGATCTCGACCCTGGAGATGTGCCGATTGATCAACGAAGAGGATCACCACGTCGCGCCTAGTGTCGCAGCATGCCTCCCCGAAATTGCCGCTGCCATTGATGCGCTAACTCTGCGCGTGCGAAATGGTGGACGAGTCATCTACGTGGGTGCAGGGACCAGTGGAAGGTCAGTACCACAGTACTACCCAAAAGCAACTCTACAAAAGGATGTGTCACTAATCCAGATAATCAGACTCGGGATCCTCGATGCATCCGAGATCCCTCCGACATTTGCTGCTCCGCCGTCGCAGTTTGTCGGGCTGATCGCGGGCGGTGATGCTGCCATTCGACGAGCACAAGAAGGAGCCGAAGATAGTGTCGCTGCGGGCGAGACAGACATGGAAGCTCTGAACCTCGACCCGGACCTGGACAGCGTCATCGGCATAGCTGCGTCCGGTCGTACGCCATACGTCCTAGGATGTTTGGCGTTTGCGAAGAAGATTGGCTGCCTCACCATCGGTGTGGTCTGCGCTTCGCCCTCGGCAATGGGGACGTCGGGGACGGTCGACTTCCTGATTGCTCCGCTGCCAGGGCCGGAGGTTGTGACGGGCAGCACCCGGTTGAAGGCGGGAACGGCGACCAAGCTGGTGCTGAATATGCTTAGCACCGGCACCATGATCCGGACGGGCAAGACATGTGGAAATCTAGTATGTGTTTGCAGCAAGCTGGAAGAATGTGGTTGACCGAATCAGATGGTAGATCTTGTAGCCTCCAATCTGAAACTGGAACAACGATCGCGCAATATCCTGCGAAAGCTGAGTGCACGCTGCGCGGGTATGACGGACGGGGAGCTGGACGCTTTGCTCGCAAGATGCAAAGGAAAGGTGAAATTAGCTCTTCTCGTAGCCGAAACGGGACACCCTGTTGAACAGTGTGAGGAGAGGTTGGCGTCTGCTGGGGGTGTACTCGTCAATGTTTTAGAGATATCTTTTGCACAGGTCAAGAATGTACAGACGCCTGCTACAAACAGACAATATGTACTCTGCATTGACGGGGGAGGGACCAAGTGCGCAGCCGTCGTCGCGGACCTGGCAGGCAGCGTTGTCGGGCGAGGAACGACAGGGCCATGTAATCTGTACGCTTTTACCCGTTTCCTTTGAATCACAGCTGATGGCGACAGAACTGATGGCAACGGCATGGGGGAGGTAGTTCAAACGCTTATGACTGCTACCAAGGACGCGTTGTCCACAATTCCTTCCTCGGAGTGCCATCTCCAGTCGCTTTTCAAATCAGTCTGGATTGGTTTGGCGGGCATTGAGCGGAAGAACTTCCAGGAGTCCCTTTTACCAAAGATCTGCGTGCTCTTTGGATTGACTGAAAAGGAGATCAGACTGACAAACGACGTGGATCTGCTTGCGGCCGCTGCAAGTTCCCACCAAGACTGTTCATCAGCAGTCGTCGTCATTGCTGGCACTGGGAGTGTCGCCATGCGATACAATCGAGGTGATGATGACAATGAGTACTCCCGAGTCGCTCGATCCGGTGGATGGGGACACATCCTGGGTGATGAAGGAGGCGGATATGCCATCGGCCTGGAGGGCATCAAGTACACCTTGGCCGTTCTCGAGGAGATGAGACTCGGAGTACGCATTGAACCCCTGGGACGTTTGGAGCAGGCCGTTCTTAAACGACTGGGATGTGTCAACTGCGGGCCAAAGCAGATTGATCTCGTCAGTGAGATCCTGGTTCAACAACACAAGCAGACGATCAAATCTCGGATTGCAGGTGTCGCCGAAGTGGTGCTCAGCCTGGACGGACAGGATGACACTGCCTCGGCCATTGTCGGTCGACAAATTGACTATCTGGCAAGTCGAACTGTAGGACGTCTGTTAGATCCTGGTTGTGCTGGATACGTCCCTACAGAACGCACCGGTTTGATTCTTTCCGGTAGCATCCTCAACAATCAGTCTTACCAGGATCAATTTTTGGATGTCCTTACGAAGAAAGGAGCCCGGTTCGCCTATATCGAGAGGGTATCTGATGCAGGCCTTCTGGGCGTAAAACACCTGATATTGTCTTGATTAGTATAAGTGCGAAGGTTTACTACCCATCTAATATAGATTTCTTCAAGAACGAGTGTTCGCCTCGACGACTAATTATGTCCCCGGCGATACTCAATTTGTGTCCTTTCTCATCCTGTTTGTTTTACACGCTATGGAAACAGGTGACATTAACTAGCTAACAACTAGTGACTCAATGTTACGATTAGTGAAAACTTATATCATAGGTAGCTGGATCAATTCGCTGCTCGTTGTGCCTCCATTCCCACTTGGATCATCGCATCTTATACCTAAGGTACCTCATCCAGTTTATCAAGTATAAGTATCGACGCACTCAGGCTTTTACCTGCTCCTTCTCCAAAACTGATTGAGACGAAGGCGTTGAGCTCTCGACCGGCGTGCTAGTAGCTGTTTTCTCCCTGGTGAATCCTTGGTATACTTGGACCATCTGCTGAACGCCTCCATCGACAATAGGGTACACAATCGCGACTAACATTGTGCCCCAAAGCCAGATGATAGCAACCACTACCCAGGCCACGAAGAACTAAGACGATCAGCCTCTCGTTTTGACGGGTTTGACCGGATACTCACCGTTTTACCAAAGACATATTTGGCCCCGTACATGGGAAGTGGCCACAGAACCCAATGGCCCAAGAACGTGGCTATCGACCAGAACGCGGCGATGCGGCCCCATCGTTTCAATTCTTTCGCGCTGAATGATGGAGCATTTTGCCTGTGGCTGTGCACTGTTGTGAGGTCACCTTCGAGTTCCTCCAGAGCCAGTTTCTCCTTCTTGAACTCCGCCCAATCGTAATTCTGTGGTCGCAGGAGGGTGAGGATGACCGAGTAAATGATGGGTGAAAAGGCAGAGGCAACTGTGCCGTAGACGCAGGGCAGGATCTGGCCCGTTGTGGATACTGTAACGGCTCCATAAAAGTGCTTGGCCGTCCCCAGCCAGACCCCCAGACCGGTTGCCAGACCAAGCACCGGGGCAAGGATTGCCGCTACTTTGTTCTGCTGGCGCCACAGGATGGTAAACGCCATTGGAAAGATGCCAGGACAGGTGACCACGCCTTTGCGGTTAGTTACGGACCTAGGAGTCGGAAAGAAAATACTTACCGAGCATATACAGAGTCCATCCCAGATCTATGCCGACGTAGTGCAGCATGGTACTGAAGCCGGCGGAAAAGGCCGCGAAGAAGATGACTCCAAAGTGACTGGCACGGATGATGTCGCGATCGGAGGCCTTTCGGTTGAAATACTCGCGATAGACATCAAAGCTCAGGATCGAGCTGACGGCAATGACTTGCGCCGACAGCGTCGACGTTACAGCCATGAAGGTGATGAGAAGGATGGCCGCCGCGCCTCCTTTCCCTGCAACCGCCATCGCCGCATAAGGCAGGACGAGTCCGTTGCTGACCTCGGCCGATGTCATGCGCTGGTACTGGTCAGTTCTGTTCTTGTTATGCTGGAGGCTACGTACGCGTGGGTATGTTGGGAAGATGGGCTGATTCTCTAGACCAAGTGCGACAGAACTCATGATGGTCCCTAGAGCCCATGGAATGGCGAAGTATGCAATGCCTCCGATGGTATATCCGGGCACCACTGCCGAAGGAGCCGCCGAGAATGCTTTGATGAAGAAGCTCGTGTCCATCTAATGAGTTAGCAAGGAGCATCTCATTGGTCGCAGCACTTACAATGACCAAGCCGAAATTCGAGCAGATGTGCAGAATGCCGAACAGGATGCCCTAATATCGTCAGAAGCTACTGTTGATCACGTTTATGAGATGACGTACGCCTTTAGAGGTCATCGTCAGGTAAGTGGCAGCATGATTTCCATCAACTGGATGCCGCTGAGAAGCCGACTTGACGAGCTCGTACAGGTTGCCGATGGAGCCAACTTCGTCGACCGTAAACGCTTTGATTGAAAAATAACACGCGATGATGAGGATAACGGCAGTGTGAAAATAGTCGGTCAAGAACCTGCATCTCCATATCAGATGCCATTCTTGTATGCTTAAGTCAGCTGCTTACGTTGCTTTAATGCCACCAACAAAGGTATAGACCGTCACGCCAACAGGCAAGAGAAACGTCGCTGCCACAATATGGACTCCAGTTCTACTCAAGTCAGACCACACTCGTCACCAGTTGGGTGACTTACAGGGCTGCAATGACCGCCGCTGCACCTAATAGCATATTGGCACAAGCGAAGATGTTGTTGATCAAACAAAGTGTCATGAAGACAACATGAGCGATTCGCCCTGTTTTATCAGCTTTTCGTTATTGATTCTCCACGGAGAGTCTTACCATATCGTATCCGAACAACTTCTAGAGATGTATGGGCTTCAGGAATCTTCCTTTTGCAGGAGATTCCCAGCAGGGCGAAGAAGACGATCATCGGACTACAGCCAGCAGCGAACCAAAAGGGACCCGATACGCCATAATCATAGCCCACGAACGCAGAGCCCAACATAGCCGTTGACCAAAGCCATGACTATACAGAGAGTTATTATTGGTATGCTGTGCAACACTGGGAGAGCATATCCTACCGATATAACCGCAGACGCGGTCAATCCAGTGCGAACGGTTCGATTTGCCGTCATAAACCTGCAATGAGTTAGTATCTAGTATTCCGCAGTATCGGAGGAGAATACATTTCTGTCTTCTTGTTATCTTCACCTGCGGTTCTCTTGAGGACCTTGGTGATGAGCATCATCACTAGGTCTGTTAGCTATCATCTCAGGGGTAGGGACATCGACATACCAAAAGCAATGATCAATCCCAAAACCACGACTATCACGTAACCCACGACCTGGGGCAGAGGAGGTTGACCCACCACCTGGCCATCTCGAGCTCGATGGCTTGCCATGACTGGTACGAATATAACTGATGTACGAAAAGCGCTATTCCTATGGTGCGTGAATGAATGCGACTTGTTCATTATATATTTCTACTTCTGAATTTAGAGAGATAAGCCTGCCGTTCTACGTMCACTAACATGGCAAGAACCTTTCACTTATAATGAGATGATGAATAGAGATTATGGTGTGCTAGATTACCAGTTAACCATCCTTGATCAGCGCTTCTCCGCGGGTCCTGAATAGAGTCGTGAATCCTGCCCAAGAACCCAGCGATCTGGTCGGCGGTTCACAAGGTCCAGAAGCTTGACAACTTTAGAATTAAGTCAATTTGGCCAATAAGAGGATATACTATATAGGAGGCATATGGTATGGCATGTGGGAATTGCGCGATGAGGATTGTGGTTGACGAAAGGAGATCCTCGCCCAATTATAACACCGGCAAATCACTAAAGGCAACGAGTTGTCAACAACCAAAATCTTAAAATGATCTGATAAAGTCTAATGTGTTTTCTCCTGGGATCTTAACCCGGTTGTTCGTGGTTGTTCCCCTCATCCCACTACAGCACGCCATCGCGGCCCACATTGATGCTATAGAGAATCCAAAAATGGGCCATCAACAAAACATGGTTGGTATGATACGGGGGGGTCTACTCCATACATAAATAATTGCGCTTCCAATTGAATTATCTACGGACATTGCAGCCAGGCTGACTTATTCAGCTCGGTTCTCAGCGTCTTCATCGAGGAATATCCATTGAAAAGGAGAGAACGGCACTGCCGACCTTCCAGCTCTTGCTTCCTACCCTTTACCAGTCATTTGGGTGTCTATCAATCATGACGGTAGCCAGCGATACCTCCGCCACTGACGGACCACGAAAGTCGCTCATCCTCAACGCGTTCGTTGAGATGTGTATGTATCCAACTCTCACTGCACGACTTTTTCTGACGAATCGCAGGCAGCGGTCACCAGTCTCCAGGGCTATGGCGCCACCCAGAAGACGAATCGCACAGATTTAACGACGTAGACCACTGGATCGAGCTTGCACAGCTGTTGGAATCAGCCAAGTTTCATGGTATTTTCATCGCGGACGTCCTAGGCGGTTACGACGTGTACAAAGGACCTCGAAACCTCGCTCCAGCGATTGTTTCTGGAGCGCAATGGCCTGTAAATGAACCGTTGGCCGTGGTGTCGGCAATGGCAGCTGCGACGAGAAATATCGGATTTGGCGTGACAGTGACGACGACATACGAGCAGCCATATCATTTGGCTCGCCGGCTATCGACGGTTGATCATTTGTCCAAGGGACGGTATGTGAGCTCGAATCTGACGCGAAAGCTGCTAACGTGAGTTGCCTAGATTGGGATGGAATGTAAGCATTCTGCCACCGTATAATAATAATCATCCAGCTAATGAAAAACCGTAGGTTGTCACAGGATATCTGGACTCAGCAGCTCGGAACTTAGGCCATGCCCAGCAACCCCAGGTATGTCCAATCTCGACCCGCCAGCTTGGTCTAACAAGATCAGCACGACGACCGATATGCTGTTGCGGAAGAATACGTGAGAGTAACCTACAAAATCTGGGAGTCGTCCTGGCGCGATGATGCTGTCGTCCTCGATCGTGAACGCGGAATCTACACCGATCCCAGCCGGGTCCGACAAATCAACCACGAGGGCAAATACTTCAACGTCCCCGGTCCACATCTGTGCCAGCCGAGTCCGCAGCGAACGCCCGTCATCCTTCAAGCTGGCACCTCCAAGGCAGGAAAGACGTTTGCCGCACAACATGCGGAGGCGATCTTTGTGGCCGGACACAGTCCTGCAGTGGTTGCGAAGAATATCGCAGAGATACGTGCGATGGCGCAGGCAGACTTCGGACGCGATCCCAAGAGCATCAAGTTCCTAGCACTTTTGTGCCCGGTTTTAGGCCGTACAGAGGAAGAGGCACGGGAGAAATTCCAGTACTATCGCAGCCTAGGCTCGATCGATGGCGCACTGGCGCTCTTTGGCGGATGGACGGGAATCAACCTGGACACGTACGGTGATGACGAAGAGCTTCGGCATGTCGAGAGTAATGCAATTCGGTGGGCTGCCCTCCTATCAAACCGGAAATGGTGCTAACCAGCCCTGCAGCTCGGCAGTCGAGGGCTGGTCCAAATCAACACCTGAAGTCGCGAAATGGACCAAGTCAACGGTTGGCCAACATATCACAGTCGGAGGCCTGGGTGCCACGCCAGTGGGAACACCGGCCCAAGTAGCGGATGAGATGGAGCGCTGGGTGAGGGAAGCCGATGTCGACGGTTTCAACCTGGTGAGTTTGCTTACATAGACGATCAATCGCACTGAAATTGACAATAGTCAAGGCCTACGCGATTAAACCAGGATCTTTCAAGGACATTATCAACTTGTTGCTCCCCGAACTTCGCCGACGCGGACTGTTCTGGGAGGATTATGCTGTCGAAAGGGGAACCTATCGGGAGAATCTGTATGGCAAGCCAGGGCAGACAGGTCCCCCGGAGGATCACCCTGCGGCCAGGTACCGCTGGCGCGCGGGGGTAGATGCTGCAGATCATAAGATTCCCGAAAACTAGTAGAATGGGACGTGCAGTGAGTGACATTCTGTTTAGGCCGAGGCTGTACATAGTTCCCTGTTTTCAATCTCACATTTCCGAGCATTATTTCCGCCGTGACGTTAGTCTGAAGATAAATTTTTCATCAGCTCGATGCCTTTACGAACATTCAAGCGGGAAGAATGTCATCATACCACATGCGTTGACCCGCTGAATGCTCCCAATGAGCTATAGTCTCCTTCCTTGAATTCTCTTTCCCTGGAGCTCTAAAGCATAGTAAACATAGTATAGCAACTATTTTCTCCTCGAGACTCGGTTGATTCTATGTGTATCGTTCCACAGACTCTGCTGTAGGCGCAATGAGCGGTTGTATTGATCATCATTGTCAATTCGTGAGGTTGCATCGGAATCCGAGACATCCCAGCGAGATATTGCCATCTTCCAATGAGTGTAAAGAGAAGCAGCACGGGAAGGCTTCCTTTTATCTATTTCCCGTTCCGTACCCTGTCGCGTAAACAATCCTCGCCCGCTAATTGAGGTCTAGTGAGGGGCACAATAAATGAAGGCGGCTTGGCAAGCATTCCACGTCGAATCAATTAGTGATCGATTATTGCTTGACGAATCTTGTTGTTGATACTGGCTGCTTGACCATGCCTTGTGCAGGAAACCATCCATGATCCATATGAAGCAATCTTCTACCATGTCCAGGTCATGTTCGAGAGTCATTGCTTGATTCGAGGACGACGGCAGAAAGTAGATCAAGTCCTTGCAGAATTCCCCGCTTGCGGGCAAGCGAAAATTCCATGCGGGCTAGGATTCTCTCGACGCCGCGTGCACCGTCGTGCCTCTGGAGGCCCATTTTATTGGAGACCGACGACAACGAAGGATAGGGAGGATGATGATGAGGAATACGAAAGTCTGGGTATAAAATGGCCTTCCTTAACCGTTCGACAGGATGTTCATGAAAAGCGGCATCTTCTGACCAGCCTTCTCTGCTCGACTCCTCTGCAGAATGCATCCCAGTGCTCTCCTTGGTCTATTGGCCTTCGCGGCCGCGACCTCGGCCTTTCCTGCACAGCCAACCAGGACCCGCTCACAGCAGTCGATCCAGAACCTCAAGTCTAATATCAAGAATGTGGTCATCCTGGTGATGGAGAATCGCTCCTTGGACAACCTCTTGGGTGGTCAGACGCTCCAGGGCCTAGAGAACCCCGTCAACACGGGGCCCTACTGCAACCCCTATGACCTCAATGATTCTAGTCAAGGCGTTTACTGTGCTGCAGCCAAAGATTTTGACTCAATCTATAATGATCCGGACCACGCCATTTACGGCAACAACATCGAGTTCTATGGCACTTTCAACCCGGACAACACATTGATCGCCAACGGCACGTTGGTTGCCCAAAATCAAGGTTTCGTTCATGAGCAAGTGCGCAAGTATGGCGCCAAGGTGAAGAAGGCCTCTCTGGCAGCTCAGGTCATGAACTACTACACCGAACAGCAGGTCCCGGTACTGACCTCCCTGGTACAAAACTACCTGACGTTCAACCACTGGCACTCGGATATTCCAGGCGTCAGTAGACCATGCCCCTAAGTACCTTGGAAAGATTGATCTGACTCCAGTAGAACACCGACCCCAACCGTCTTGCGCTGGTTTCGGGTACCTCCTACGGCCATGGTCTGAACGACGCTGCGTTTGACAACCATGAGTTCCCCCAGCGGTCCATCTTCCAGCAGTTGACCGAGACCGGTCACTCGTGGATCAACTATGTCGACCCTGCCGGCGGCACCGGACCTGATGCGGGCTATTTCGACTGGACATATTCCACCAACAACCAAGACAAGATCCAGCCCCTGGCCAATTTCTATACCGACGCCACGGCCGGTACTCTGCCTGAATTGGCTTATATCAACCCTTCTTGCTGCGGGGCTGGCACCACCTCCATGCATCCCTCCGGCCTGGTCTCCGACGGAGAGGCTTTCATCAAGGAGGTCTATGATGCTTTGCGCGCCGGTCCTCAGTGGGAGCAGACTCTCTTCATCCTGACCTTTGACGAGAGCGGTGGATTCCACGACCACGTCCCCGCTCCTCTCGCTCCCCGTCCGGACAACCTGACCTTTACCCTCAGCACCCCCAGTGGTGTGGACTACACCTTCCCCTTTGACCGTCTGGGCGGTCGCATCCCGACGCTGCTGATTTCCCCCTGGGTTGCCAAAGCACAGGTCGAGCAGAAGGGTACCAATGCTCAGGGCCAGACCGTGTCGTACTCGGCTGCCTCCATTCTGCGGACACTGGGCTACCTCTGGGACTTTGAGCCTTTCACCCCTCGGGTCGAGTACGCGGCGTCGTTTGAGCACTTGATTGGTTCCACCGCTCGGACCGACACTCCCACTGCTCTCCCTTCTGCGGTGGCTTTCCGGAAGTAGAAATATGTACGCTTGGATTAGGCATTGGATACGTATGATCAAATTGTATGACAGACAGTAGCATCGCTATTTGTTCCGAGAAATATATACGAAGAAAATGCAAGGCTCCTATTCCTTTCTCCGACTTCGGCGATTAGTCAGGCTTCCCCGGAATTGTTTCCCCACAAACATTCTTCAATCTCCGCTTAGGTAACCATTTTGAGACATTGTCCGGTTCTGGACGCCCTTCGGTGGCTGAATTCCCCGACTGCAATTGGTTCTGCCAGACAGGAAGCTTTCTACTTTGTTCAGGGGAGAGTCAAATGGTGACTCCTATTAATTTTACTGCTTTATATCCCCAGGTTGCCAACAAGATGTCCCCAACCAAAACGCGACACTCGAGTCCATAGCGTCTCAACTCATCCTGTTATATAGCACGCATTCCACAGGTAATCAGGCCATGGCAAGTCCCGGCTCGAACTTCCCCAGTAAGAGAGCCGGGGAAGCCGAGATAGCCGTTGTTTCTCCTTCGGCTGGTCCGGCATGTCCGGCATGGTACTGTCAGCCTCATCTAGTTTACCTGAACTACATCATTATCTCCCTGGTTCTCTTTTCTTCGGCCAATGGGTACGATGGATCTCTCATGAATGGCCTGCAAGCCTTGGATCAGTGGAACCTCTTCATGGACTATCCGACCGGCGCCAAACTCGGATGGATCAATTCAATCGTCCTGCTGGGCACGGGCGTAGCATCCCCTATTGCCGCCTGGGTCTCGAACCGGTTCGGACGCAAGCCCGGAATCTACGGGGGTTATATCTTTTTGATTCTCGGCTCGGTACTGCAGACTGCCTCTCCCAACCCGACGGCCTTCTTGCTAGCCCGTCTATCCGTCGGCGTGGCAGCCGCTTTCTTCGGAAACGCGGCTCCGCTTCTGATCAACGAAATAGCGCATCCCAGTCACCGGGGCATCGTGAACTCGCTGTTTATGACCGGATGGTATGTGGGGGGTAGTGTCTCTGGATGGGTTATATTTGCGGTCCGAGGCTATTCCTCCTCGTGGTCATGGCGCCTTCCATCGCTTCTGCAGGCTCTTCTCCCGGCCGTTGCCTTTCCGGGCCTCCTTCTTGCTCCAGAGAGTCCTCGATGGCTCATCTCGCAGGGACGCGAGGACGAGGCGTACGCCATCTTGATGCGGTACCATGCAGCCGGCCGTCGCTCGTCCTTGGTCGATGCCGAATTCCAGGAGATCCGCGCGACAATTCGAGCCGAGCAAGACGCTCACAAGGGCGCCAATTACGTGGAGATGTTCAGTACTCCAGGAAATCGTCATCGACTGATGATCTCCGTCAGTTTGGGTTTCTTTGCTCAATGGGTGGGCAATGGTGTCATCTCATACTATCTCGCTCTTATCCTAGATACAGTTGGGGTAACCAGCGTCAGGGACCAGACGCTCATATTAGCCTGCCTGCAGATGTGGAATCTTCTGTTTGCCATTGTAGGTTCGCTGCTAATTGACCGATTCGGGCGACGCCCATTGTTCCTTTCATCGGCCATAATCATGCTTGTCAGTTATGGTCTCGTCACGGCACTGTCGGGTTCTTTCACGGTGACTCGTCATGCAGCCACAGGGGTTGCTGTCATACCATTCCTCTTCATCTTTTTTGCTGGTTATGGCATTGCTCTGTGAGTTCCCCTCTGGTCGTTTCGTCCCACCTGCTCATTCAATCCTAGAACTCCATTGATCACGGCGTATCCGTGCGAAATTTGGCCTTTTCGTCTTCGATCCCGGGGTCTGGCGGTGACGTGGATGTCCACTGTCTGTGCCTCGTTCTTCAATATTTTCGTCAACCCTATCGCCCTGGACGCCATTGCTTGGAAGTATTACTTGGTCTTTGTCACGGTCCTGCTGCTGTTTGGTGTCACCGCGTATTTTCTGTACCCGGAAACCAAGGGCTACACGCTGGAACAAGTAGCCGTTGTTTTTGACGGGCCGACCAGCCCAGTGGAAGATGTCGAAACGGAACCTAAATCAGTTGATACAGCAGAGGATCCGAAGGGCATCACGTCGACAATACACCAAGAGACTATTTAGTTAGTTTAGGCCATGAATATTGGACGTTTCTGCTCGCATCGCGTATACCAATTGAATAACAATAATAATAAGACAAGCCCAACCGGAATAACAAACGAACATCAGTGCTCACGCCATAGCCCCTCGAATCTGGAGCAGTTGTTCAACGATGACTTCGAAATCCTGGTGAACGCTATACGCATCTCTATCGCGGTACTCGACATAGCAGAAATAATCCTCCTCATCCAGTCTGTAAAAACGTACTAGCGGTCCAATTGCAACGGCTGCAAAAAGACTTGCCCGGGGTTTTCCCTCAAAGAGGCCCGAAGCCTCGAGTAAATCGAGCTGCACCGCGTCTTCCAAGGCCTTCCACATATCCGTGTCGGGCTCAGCAGATCCGATGCAGTAAACCTTGAAGAGTGGTAGGGTCCCAGATCGACCACTCAGATTAGTAACGGCAATCTGGGGAAACCTATCTCGGTCGTCCTCGTTTTTTACTGTGAAGTGCTTACCATCAGTCGATACAAGAGGGAAGATGGGTTTGAGGATCAGATTCCATACCTCTCGAACGTGGTCATGGCTTGACTGTGGGCACAGATCTGCTCCCATGCCCTTACCGTGTACCGGTCCTAGAATTGTTAGCATGTCTCCGAACTTGCGGTATTGCCAAATGAACTTACCATGGTCATTATTGAACTTGTCGTGGAGCAACAGTATTCGTCTGGCGGTTGTAGAAGATGGAATAGTTGGATGTTGGATAGAGAAGCCCAGGAGCAAACAGGGTGGTGCATTTATATACCTTCATGAGCAGTTCTACGCTTGAGACACAGTATCAAAGACACTGAAATGTCTGAGACAATGGAAATAGTGTAAAGAGGATTGTTCAATTCTTGCTAGTGGGTTTCTTTCGTGACTATATTGCATTGTTCCGAGTAGGGCATGTAGCAAAGGAAGACAAAGAGAAGCGCGACACAACATAAGATAATCATATATTTCTAAACAAGAGAATGTTCTCGGAGTCAATAGGCCTTGTTGAGTTATATTATGCCACTGGTTTCAAGAACTTGTCTTTTAATACTGAGTCGACATAATCTACAGCTTGGGATGAACACTAGAAATATATAACCTTCGCGAGTGCAAGAACCAACATACATTTCAAGATCAACACCTGACCACAGAACTGTTGCCATTCCACGTCACTGAGTCGAAATCATCACCACAATCAGAATAATAATAACGATAATGGAGCAGTAAACAGGACCAAAGCCTTTCACGGCGACATCATTTAATAAGTTTCCTCCTTGACGCAAACAGTTGAGATACCATGTGGCACAAAGCACACCGGGTCAATCTTGGCACGAATCTTCAACAAGCCTTCGAGAATGGCATCGTAATCGTGGTGGATATCCCACGCACCCTCCTCCTCATCAAAGCCAAATCCCAGAATTCGCCCTTCTTGATTCAGAGCGACAAGGATGAGATATATATACCGTACTCAGTAGGGAGAAATGTGCTCTCTCATAGTAGCATCAGCACTGCAGAGTGTCTAAGACATCCCAGAAGTCGAGAATGACAGTACCTGTGTTTCAGGCGCTGTTGTTCTTTGAAGTCCAAATGGCATCGTCTATATCGCACATAATTGCACGACATTCGGCGAACTTACAAGGAAATATTGGGAGACTATGTCAGACAGAACTGATCTTATCATATCAGCGGCATGCAAACATACATCAAGGTAACCAGCAGCCAGCTTCCTAGCATGGCTGTCAGTTTAATTGACATGGATCCGCAACAACAGTCAACCCTCATTTTTAGGCTCTACGTATACTCCCCTCGTGAAGATTATTGCTTTAGCTTTGTGTTCTGGCATAGTGGTCATGATTACGGGGGTAATCTCCTATAGCAAGCAAAGATGATAGTATGTGACATTTACTATAATAGATTATAAAAGTGGTATACAATGTGGTCAAGACTAGCGAGATCTAGCACCCTAGGAGGTGGTAATTCTAAGAACAAAGTACCTTTATCTCTGACCGAACTGTATCCGCCAGAGCAGTCCTGTCAACTTGATGGATATGCTACCTCTACACTCAGAAAGCCTTGAGAAGTTTCTTGTCGGTATAGAGCCACCTCGATAGCAGAACAATCGCGGACCCCGCGAGGCACATGACCCCGCCAAAAATCTTCACGTCCAGCCAGCCGTTGGCCGAATTCTGAAGAATGGCTCCACCGATGGGCGCCATGGTGAGGGCGGGGATCGAGATGGCGAGGAAGACTACGCCCAGCCGATAGYYYWTYWMYGRYRSSGSSRMCACCGAGATGGGAAGCGCTCCAGAAAGCCCGACAAAGGCTCCGGACGCGAAGCCGAACATGATGGCGAAGCCGATTGCGATGGACGGGTGCTTGGCAGGGATCCAGACGGCGAACTCGGAGATTCCGGAAACAGCACAGGCGATAATGAACATATTCCATCTTCCGATTCGATCGGCGCCATAACCGGCGACCAGACGGCCGAAGAGACTTGGATGACCGTCAGCTTCCCGCGACATTCTACCGGGGGTGGAGAGTCAACCTTGCGGCATTGAAGATGGACACMAAGTATTGAGCCATCTCCTCCGACATGTGCGCCTCCTGAAACCCCTGCACAGCCAGATAGTCGATGGGGATGAATATGCCAAAGGTCAGAACGAACATGCCCAGCAGCAGCAGGACAAACGGGAGCTCCGCGAAGGGTGCAGCGAAACGGCCGGCGGGCATCTTCTTGGGCACAGGCTTGGTTCTCGGGCGGACAGTGAGGATTGCAACTATCTGCAGACCGAGGATGAGAAAGGCCGCCGTCCTCATGGCCCAGGGATACCCGGTGCTCTGGATCATGCGACTGATCATGATGGGGAAGATGACGCCGCCGACTGATGAGCCTGTCACCATGATGCCCATCGCTGCTCCGCGCTTCTTGGAAAACCAGGTTGAGAGGCAGGCAAGCGCTTCCTTGGCAGTCAGCATGGAAGACTCATCAAGGAAAGGGGCTAAACTTGCCAGGCGTGTATAAACATGCAACACCGATGGCACTGCACACCCCCTGTGACAGGATGAACTGATAGTATGTCTTCGCCAACGACGCCATCATCAGCCCAAAGACATGAAGGAGCGTCCCGCCAATGATGAGCGGCCTCGGTCCGTAGTTGTCGAATATTATGCCGACGACAGGCCCCAAGGCGAACAGGAAGAACAGCTGGAGCGACGGAATCCAGGCAATCGTGCTACTGGAGTAGGATTTCAGAGGCCCCGCCTCGTAATACTGCTGGAAGCTGCCTACGCCTGTGAATGAGCATTGCTGTTAGTCCGTCGTTGCTAGGAAAACATTGAGAAGAGGGAAATACGTACTGTTGATCCAGCCCGGGCTGGAGAAGGAGCAACACCACGCTCCCAGGACAACCAACCAAGCAGCAACGCCACCATCCGGGGGGCTATCGTCTACCAATTTTGTGGTATGACTGGCATCGTCTGGCTTGTCACCGGGAATTGACTGTCTGGCGTCTTCAGGGTCAGTCATTAGGTCGTGCATAGAAGTGGTATTCTCCGTGGTTTTCGTGCTAGCCATGGTTAGACTCAACTACAAAACGATCAATCAACTAATCACGTACCAGAAGCACTAAATCATTACAACTCTGGAAACCGATTCTTATACATGTAGATCTTGAAGGCGGCGGATATAATGGCGGACTTGCGGAGGGTCAAGCAATGTATGATTGGTGCTTTGCAGCGGACAACATTAATAATGGTCCCCGTCGGAGGGAAGACATAATACTGAACAAGGATCTCCCTCTCTTTCTCTCTCTTATTCTCCTTTCCATCTTTCCGCACGATGGGTCCCCCTGACGGATCTACAGTCCTCCGCCCTCATCCAGGCCGCCGACGCGACAAGCGGCAGCTTTCTTGCAATTCATGCCGGCGGCGAAAGTGCGTTTCCCGACCTCCACAATAGATAGACCTGACAGTGAGTAGGCGAAAGTGTGACCGTCAAAAGCCTTGTTCTTATTGCATTGTAAGTCGCACGTCTATGGAATGATAAAGGATGGTGCAGCTTACAACATCATACGATGTCGATCAGAAACACCACCTCGAGCAGACATGTACTTACGCTGACTTGCGAGAGCCGTCCTCTCCGTGCGGACAACTACACCTTAAAGATAGCAGCGCATCTGTCAGCGGGCTAGGCGGGTTGGCAACGCCGAGCAGCTCGGCTTCTGTTCCATCACCAGAGCGTGCTGATTTGAAATTAACGAAGTCTGGAACTGGCTTTAAAGATTCGACTCACTGGACGTCCGTTCTGAGCGACGTGACAGCGGCAAAGGAAGGCGCCATCCCATCGGAGACAGCATTCGACGATGGTTCATCACCGCTCGAGCAGAATGTCCTCCTCTTCGAGGGGTGCAAACACGCCACGGACCAAGAACTCCTCGATGCGATGCCGCCGAGGAGAGAATCCGACGCCTTGGTTGCGCTCTACTTTCGTGCTCAGGAATACCGATGTAGGTATGCAAAGGACGTGAGATACACATGGCTGCTGACGCTCGATCTAAGTATCTGTGCTACACCCGACCGAGTTCTTGAAGAGAGTAAGTTTTCACACGTACCACTGGTAGAAATCTAATTACCAACTCGTCGGTCAAGTATAACGCATTCTGGGAAAATCCCAGTGCTACATCTGTCTCCTGGCTCGGCCTCTTGTACAGCATCTACTGCCTCACCAGCCAAGTCCAGAGCCTCTCGACGGCCCAGGACAACGCATCGTCCGTCTGGTCAGCTACAGCCTTGTATAAGATACTGGGCTACCGAGAAAAGGTCGTCCAGTGCCTCGTCCGAGCCCAGTTCGCCAAGGGCGGTCCTGACATTATGGAAACCCTGGTCCACTACCTCTTGATTGAGAGCTACCTGAACAGGGACTCTAATGTTGGAATTTGGCTCTTAATGGGCAACATTGTCCAAATAGGTACGTCTGCATGCTCGTCTGTGCCATCACTGAGGAAGCTGCTTAAGCTTGGACAGCGATCCGCATGGGCTACCATCGAGACCCGCAGCACTTCAAGTCCCTATCCCCCTACCAGGGCGAGATGAGGCGCCGGATGTGGGCCATGATCTACTCGCTCGACATCGGCTTCTCCACGCAGATGGGCCTTCCGAGCAGCATCAAGCACTCGCTCAGCGACACCATGCCGCCTCGAAACCTTCAGGACCGCGACTTTGATGGCAGCTCGACTGACCTGCCGCCCGAGAGGCCGATCGACGAACTGACCTCCAGTACCGTCATCCTCGCCAAGCTTCACGTCGCCACCAGCATCGGTGATGTATCAGACCTGGTCTGCAGTCCTCAGCCGATCTCATATGAGAACCTGGTCGCGGCGAATGCAAAACTAGACTTGACGTATGCGACCATTCCCGGTCCTTGCAAGTTCAGACGCATGTCCGAATCTCTGTTAGACCCTCCAAGCGTCATATTCCAGGTCAGTGCGTGGCTTACCTCGGGCCCACACCTAGATCAAATCATCTACACTACTGAACCCTCAGCTATATACACAGCCCTAGCAGTGGAGAGTAGACGGAATTGCTAACATGCCCTTCCTCAACAGCGGATAAACTTTTACATGCATTACCAAAGAGCCCGGATCCTCGTCAATTGGAAGTTTCTCAGTACCTCGAAGGATACGCAAGCCAGCAATCAGTGCTGGGGTATTGTGATAGAGGCGGCCTTGGAGATCCTGCGGCTGCAGCACCGCATGGCGGAGGAGTCTGACGTCCTGGACGCGTCCCGCCCTACTGGTATGGTCGACTCGTGCTTCATAAACAATGGGTACTTTTTAGCCGCAAGTATCTTGTGCTTTCTCGTACAGCATCGTCAAGACAGGCTGT
The DNA here is from genome assembly GCF_018340605.1 of Aspergillus pseudoviridinutans. Lineage (NCBI taxonomy): Eukaryota > Fungi > Ascomycota > Eurotiomycetes > Eurotiales > Aspergillaceae > Aspergillus > Aspergillus pseudoviridinutans. The sequence goes on along the minus strand of NW_025091282.1, from coordinate 108,841 downwards.
CGGCCCAAGATCTGTCGGAAGTGCGAAGCCTGCTTGAAAAGAGCCTAGCCATCTGGAGCCGCACCAACCACTTGTCAAGCGAAGCAAGCAAAGTAGTCATGGCTCTGAGGGTAGTACTCGGACAACCTGAGGAGCCCAACACACATTCTACAACCGAAACAACGGCGTCGCCTCAAGCGGGCGCGGGTGAGATGGCGTTTTCTAGTTGCACCTCTTTCTTTGATGACCTGCCTTTGATGATGACCGACGTCGACCCTGCCGCGTTTCCCACACTGCCCTTGATTCCCATGATAGACAACTGGCTGCAGGTAGATAGGGGCATTTAGAGTTCAGCCCAACCCGAAAACTCGAGGTTCTCCGACGATGACGACCTCGTGAGCGGTGGCTACAAGCTGAGTAGCAATTGGAGGTGTAATTATTCGAGTGCAGATGCCATCAGCGCCAAGGTTTTGATAGAATAATCGCAAGTAGAATCTATTGGGAGATTATTAAGGGTGTGTCATGAAACAAAGGGTAAAGGGGCCGAGATTCAAGGGCGGCGACAATCCACCCCGGTCGGTAATACTACTCTTCAGGCACCTAGGTCTTACTGCACCCTGCGATCGTCCCTTGTAATGAATAATTTGACAGTTCAAATGCCGGAAGACCAATAACCCAATCTGGAAGCCGGAGAGACCAAGCTCCTATACCGGCGTTTCATGTATATCGGGCCGATGTAACGCAATTGCCGCTTCGGTAGAGAATCTGAAACAACACGATTAATAACGAGTCAGGGACACGGCAAGTGTACCCCGGATAACATGGCACGGTCACGTTCAGAGCTATCGTGAGGCAATCATGGTCGTAGCTTCATTTTCACTATAAAAATACCAGTACTTCCCTACTTGAGATCACTTCCTTCCAACAATAACCACGCTCTTCACTCCTGCTTTTCTCCCAAGATTTCTGCTCATTCACCATGTTGCGCCCCGTGGCATTCCTAGCATTGAGTGCTATTGCTCAAGCACACACAGTTGCTTGGGTCAAAGGCATGTACTGCCTGGGAGGCCCCGACCCTTCGACAGACAACGCAAACACAAACACAGCCGTGAATCCCCTGTACAATCTCAAGAAGGAGGACTGGTGGTTCCAACACGAACGCGGTTGTGATGCAGCACCTCCGGCAGCTGGCGACATCCTCGAACTCCCAGCTGGCGGAAAGTTCACTGTGGAACTTGCACACAACCGCGCGCAGACTACGCTTTCATACGGTGGAAAGTATACCTCCGAATGGCCGGACGGGAAACAACACCCCGAAAACTGGGCCGGTCCTGGAAACCCGCCCGACTGTATCCAAGAAGATGGTGCCCTGCATACCAACAACCAATCTATGGCTGCTGGCACTGCGTTTGCCATCAGCTATCAGTCTGAACTCTCTGCAGTAACCATGGAGAACTTGGCCGTGTTTACGGTTTTGGAGCAGTAAGTTAGGGTCTATACACTACAGCTGCTGGGGTTGCTAATCCGTGTACAGCACCCCGTGGAAGCGGATTGCTACCTATGAAGTGCCCAAGGATCTTCCTGCTTGTCCTCCTGGTGGATGCACCTGTGCTTGGCTCTGGGTATGTGTATGAAGATTCCGCCAGGCTTTACATAACTGACACCAAATAGGTCCCGAACGGTTGTGGACAGCCCAACATGTAAGTATCCATAATCCAGGTCCAGTCCTTTAACTGACGAGAACCAGGTACATGGCTGGGTATAAATGCAACGTTACTGGATCCACCTCCTCTAAGAAGGTCGCCCCCGCTCAAGTCCCTGTTTATTGTGCGGATGATGCCACCAAGTGCGTCAAGGGTGCTAAGCAAATGATTGCCTTCAACCGTGAGTCAGCCCTTCTCTCGGACGCTATGCGCAGAAGTAACTTGAAGCCGTAGAACAAACTGGGAACAATGTTAAAGTCCCCAACGGCAAGACACCGATGTATAACACTGCGTGGGGTTGGAAAAATGGTATGTCTTCCTCTACTACCATGTTACATGAGAACTTTGCTAATACTAAATGACCCGCAAGGTGCCCAAAATGATATTTTCGTTTGAATAAGGCCTGGGTTCGGGCAGAATGCAAGTAACGGAGCAGATGGGATGCAGATTCGAGAGGACACAGAGGGGAAAATGTACTATACGCATGCAGGGGATGAGTGCTACTGCTTTTCTTACGAGTGCCCGGTCTCGTTGGGCTCTTGTGTAAAGCAGAGTTAGCCAGACTCCGACAACTGACCACGAATTTAATCAATTTTTGTGGAGTGATAATAATTAAATTCGGTGAATAAAGATCACTCATGCACTGAAGATTGTAGCTCGAGTTAGGCCCATCTTCTCCATCACGTAGTTCAGGTTGCCTTCTGAGGCCCGAGTCTGGGGGTGATCAGGACCCAGAGTCCTCTGATTCCATGCATACGCCGATTGCAATAGAGGCACAGCATCAGAAAAGCGCCCCGCTCTGGCGTATGCCGCGGCCAGATTATTCATCACCGGCACCGTGTCCGAACTATTCTCACCAAAGGCCCGCCGCGAAAGCTCCAAGGCCTGCTCCAGTAGAGCCAATGCTTTGGCTTGGCCGTCTGCCGTATCTAACCTCTGGTATGTTGTTGCCAGGTTAGCCGAGCATCGAATGGTGGTTGCGTGGGTTTCCCCCAGATTGGCCTTGGAGAGTTCGAGGGCTTCAACCTGATAATGAAGGGCTCTATCGAGCTGGCCGAGCTCGCGGTAATCCACCCCGAGCAGATCCATTGTGATGATAGTCTCGAAATGCTCCTTGCCAAGAGTGCGGGTCCGCAGCTCCAGGGCTTTTTTATGCAGCCTGGCAGCGTCTTGCAGGCGTCCATGTCGGTGGAAACTGTTAGCCAAGTTGTTCATGCTGGTCTGGGTCTCTCTCGAGCCTTCCCCATTGATTTTGAGAAATGTCTCTAATGCCCGTTCTTCCAGATCCAGTGCCTCTTCGAATCGGCCGAGACCTTTCAGGTCCAGCGCGAGGTTGTTCAGCGATTTGGCCGTTTCGATGTCATCAGGCCCGGAGACTTGCAGTCGAACGGCGTACACTTGCTGATCCATCCGCTCTGCCTCCTGATACTCACCAAGGTGGCGCAGGGTGTACGCCAGATTGGTCTTCATAAAAAGCGTCTCCTCGTGATCGAGACCTTGAGATTCCTCAAGCAGTTGGACAACATGGCTCTGTTTGTCTCGAGCTTCCTGCCACTTATTCCCGTCCATCAACCTGCTGCACTCTTCCATCAAGCCGTGTACTGGCGACTTTGCCTTCTTGCTCTTGAATCTGAAAGATCTCATCGTTGCGTATTATGTGACTTTGGTACCTGCGCTCTGCAATCTTTCAGATGTATAATGTATTTCTCCAAAAGGACACACATTGTCTACTTTTGAATGGAGATCCGAGAGGATAGGGGTATTTATTAGACAAAAGACAACTTTCCCTAAAGTTTGGTCAGTGCTCGTATCAATGCTTGGCAGAGTTTCATTCCCACACCATCACAGTCAAATGATAGGATTGTGCCTCGTATTATTAGTCTCTTGGCAGAGGCCTCTCCATTCCTTCTTGAAGATGTGGATCCTGGGTGGCTCACGGATCAGGCAGCTCGTAAACAGGCGAGCCTGGGCTATTACGTGGCTGCCTAAGCTTATTAGTGAGGTGGAGCCCTAATGACCTGAGCGTTCGAAATTCTGGATTTTTCCTACGCCCAAGTCCTGTCAACATGTGAGTTTCGAGCATCTACCATCAGTCCGCTGCTTAGGTGATTTGAGTGTGGGATTTGTCGATAATATTTGGTCAAACAGCAAGGAGACACCCCTAGAAAACAAGTGGGAAACTGAAAGACTCAAAGAGTATATATAAATATATAGATCCCAAACCGTCTGCACCATGTCTGTTATATTCCTTGGACTCGCAGACGAGTGCAAGGTACAAGTAGTCAAGAGATGCTATAGTTTCGCAGCGTATGCCCTCAACCATGTCTATGGCTTTAGCACCAAGTCTGCCCCGACACACCTATTGCACACAAATAGGTGGGTTGGGTCCACCCGTTTCTTGATCGAGAGCAATCGCTCATACTTGTTTCCCCAGAACACTTGTTGCCATTGGGGTTCGTACCTAGAGATTCATGTCAGATGAATTCCCCGGCAGTTTTCTTGTTTTTTGATAAAGGGGGTAGATAAGGGGTAAGGACTACTCACGGACTGGCCTCATTCACATATGTCCCTCCGTCTGGGCCAACGATCTCGGTAAAGCGCTTGCTCAACTGTACCATCTTGTGTCGCTTCTCTCCCTTCTCGCGGGCTGTTGCATTATCCGGCCAATCTACCCCGATGCTCATAAGCGCGTGGCTGTGTTTCCAGATCTCATGGACGGCAGTGTTGTCGCGTTCCTTGTTATTGACTTTGCCAACTGCAAAAGAGTAACGGATTAGCATGATGAAACCAACTGCTACAAATAGATCTCCCTTACTGAAATTGAATCCCGCCATTTGATCATTCTCGATAATGAACTCTGCCAAATCGTCCGCCTTTTCCCGGATTATGTCTGCTGTCAACAGTCGTGACGTGTCCTGATCGTTGGTCCCGATATTGGGGTCTCGCAGGAAGGTTTTCAAATATCCATCCCAGTTGGAGGAATAGGCTCCAACCTGTCCCTTGACACCGGGAAGCTGTGTTAAATTAGAGAAGGAAGCGAAAGTCTGGTTAAAAGATTCTATGGTGCCGTTGGGTTGAATAAAGATCGCTTGGAAGCCCCCCATAAACAAGCCATATCCGGTGTAACCTGCGTCAGTGACAGCTGGGAGGAGTTTTAGGGATTCGGAAATGAGCCGCTTCGAGCTGGAGTTGTTGGTTGTGTTCAGTTGAACGAATCCAATGGTGAGGTTTTGTGTGACGGGATGAGTTTTGTAAGTCACCGACGTAACAACCTGGGTATAAACGGGTCAGCGCCAGCTAAATATATCAATCACCGTGGTTCTTAGCATAGATTCACATACACCCCAGGCACTTCCACCGCCGCCGCGAACAGCCCAGAAGTAGTCAGTGTCCGAATACGCATTGATCACTCGGTGTTTTCCATCAGCGGAAACAATGCTCATTTCCAAAAGATCTGTGCTCCTATTAGTCAGCGCTTCACTGGCAAAATGAGTCTTCTGTCACTGACTATCGGCAGCGAGGCCATAATAATGTGCAAATGGCGAATGGCCTCCTCCAAGCAAATATCCTCCGGCGGACCCAACGGTGCGCGCTGATCCTCCAACTATTAATACTCCCTGTCTTGCTGCAGCTTGGTATACGTCTACACGCTCCCCGTCAGTATCCCACTCTATGCATTAGAGCCAGTAGAATCATTCCACTCACCGAACCACTGCTCTCCAGCCTGCAAGGTTGCAGCAGGGATACCATTGACAGCTGCTGGTGCCCCCTGTGGGACAAACGACTGGTGCCAGTCGATGCCCTTCAGATTGTGAGTCCAGATGGCAAGAGCTCCTTTACCGCTTGATCGACCGAGGCTGTGGTAACTTTGTCAGTTGTGGATCCAATAGATAATCAAGGCTGTATGCTCACTGGTCATGTCCTGTGTTCTTGATGACAAGAAACAGATCCTTCTCGCTAGCAAATTTCACAGTCTTCTGGATATCTTCAACACTTTCAGCCCGGACAGCATAGTACGGCACTAATTAGAGCATCACATCATTAGTGACCAAGGATAGTAGAAAGTGCTTGGGCTCTCCTTCAAGTATTACCTATCCCTTGGTCGCATGGAGCGCTAACGGGTGTATCAATAAAGCACTGCCCGGTATTTCCCATCTCCCATACGGTTGCGGAATACGCTCCTGTTTGGTTCGTTCGCCAGGGGCTATCTAGCCAGTGCTGCCTTGCTATGTTGCATTGGTCGGCATTATACCTCTCCGTGTGACACACGGCAGCAGATGGAAAGGAGCGAATCAGTCGCCCACCAACGGTGGTGTTAAAGTCACTCCAAGCCTGATCATCTGGCCAACAGCTGTCACCATAGGCACATCGACGCCGGGGATGGGCTTGTGCATTCACTGCAATGGTGAGGATTGCCGCAGCCACGAGAGTGGCTCTAGCGTGCACGATCATGGGGGCTCAACAGTTTCGATGATAAGTTAGAAAACTTGAATGAAGGGGTCTATGAATGAAGATGATAAGAAGTTGTAGTGTTGCTATTGATGATTAGGACTGTATAATCCAGGATCTTACAATGATATTTATATTCTACTGGAGGGAGCTTTGGGGGAGTGCTGCAAAATGGGCGAGTACGAAGTTGCCAAATTAGGCAATAGTTGTATGATATGGTAGAAAATACGAAATGCGAACACGACCAGTGGAGCAAGCCCAGATTGCCCATAATTCTTGGCTGCTCCATACTCTGTCGATCCACATGGTCAGCTTTCACGTTAGCGTCAGTGACACAGTCCCATGTTGAATGTTGGGAAGTACTGAGGGTAATCCCCTGGAGCAGGCAGATATTTCATAGTAGGAACACCAGAAAGGTAAGCCAGACAGATTCAGTGTGAGAGGTAAAAATATGATAGGCTGTGGTTCAGCACTAAACGATGGAAGAGTCTACGTCACGTGCAGGCACATGACTTTCCCTATTTTTAGGCTTTTTCCCACATGGCCAACACCCACCACAAGAACCTTGGCTGCGTTTTGACGCTAATCCAAGCACTATATCCAAGGAAATGACACACTCACCACATATAAGTTCTATCAGTATAGTCATATTGTGAGATGCCGGATCTTCCGACGCTAGTCTTCATACCTGGCTCCTGGCATAGACCCACATGCTATGACAAGGTGACCAAAATCCTTCATGAGCAGCATGGATTAAAGTGTGTCTCAATCGCCCTCCCATCAACGACGGGAAACCCGGCTGCGACCTTCAAAGATGACATTGATGCTGCCCGTAAAGCTATATCCAGCGAGACAACCCAGGGGCGCAATGTGGTTGTCCTTGCACACTCGTACGGCGGCATGATTGGCAATAGCGCTATCAAGGGTTTCACGCGGCCACAAGACGCCACCGCCCAAACGGGATACGTTATCGGTCTCGTCCTCATAGCCACTGGCTTTACACTGACAGGACTGGCCTTCATGGATCCGTTCTTCGGCCGTCCACCTCCTTCCTGGCGGGTCAATAGCGAGACCGGCTATGCTGAGCTTGTCGCTCCTCCACGTGAGCTTTTTTATCACGACTTGCCGGCGGAAGAGGCTGAATTTTGGGTTTCTCAGCTCACGACCCAGAGCCTGAAAGCATTGTTCGAGGGTGGTGAGCATGCATATTCTGGTTGGAAGGATGTGCCTGTCTGGTATATTGGCACCGTCGAGGATCGGGGTTTGCCGGTGTTGGTGCAACGGATGCAGGTGGGTATGGCAAGGGAAATGGGTGGTAGTGTCGAGCATAGGGAGCTACAGACCAGTCATTCACCATTTCTGAGTCAGCCAGATGTGACAGCAAGGATCATACTGGAGGCAGTCGAGGCGTTTACAGTCAAGCAAGCGGGAAATGAATCTACAATGAGTGGACGTGGCGATGCGATATCAGTGCCGATGGCCAGGCTTTGGCAGCCTTTCACATGGATTAGATTTGGACTACCGCTGGCCCTGGGTCACGTAGTAGGAAGGTGTGTCCTCCTGTTTAGCTGGGGGAGGAAGTTATGGAGGTCTGGTTTCAGGTAATGTGGTCTTTAATATCAGTGTGACGGATCTGGTAAGGTGAATATGGCCTTTGCAATACCTCTATCCCAGACAAGTCCGCGCTTCTCTCTTCCTCACTCGACAGAGACTAGCTATCATGGAACAGCAGATATCCTGAAGTCTGCTGACAATGTATTTAGTCTTAAATGTCTATAGAACCTAAATAATATATGAAAATCTCCCATTCTGGCATTTTGCCCGGTTGCCTTCCCTGCTTGGGGTAGGCGGGATGCTAAAGGAAAACAGGAGGAAATGGAAAGTCCCAAATCACGCCTTGTTTCGTGTGCGATCGTGTCGACTGCCATCATGGGCACCAGCAGAAACGCTACTCCCACAGTCCTCCCTGTTTACTGTTAAAGCATGCCTGTTAACAAGATCTTAAACAACTCTAAATATCATCTTTCACGCCCATAATCCTCAAGAAGGTAATTAATCACATAACCCATTCGCTGCTTTATCTCATATAGGATGTCAGCCAACTTGATCACCTCTTCTAGCTTACTAGTTATTACTTTAGTACCTCCCAAAGCACACAATACTCCTAGCTCCATCTTTGTTCGTCATCATTTAGTTAAGCTCCGCATTCATAGCCCATTCTACTACTTCTAAGTCCAGAAGCTTGTAGTGGGACGATAAGAGTCTTACGGAGGAGTCCATGCCCAGGTGATTAATTTAGTAAGTATCAACCAGTGCAGGTTTCTCCATTTCCCAGTGAGATACTGTAGGAGTGACGGGGCTGGATCATAATATAATTCGCATGCATCTCTACACTTTTTCTAGATTTCAATCAGGGTTTAACTTCTCTTGGTCAAGAGATTAAGACTGCCTGTCAAGCGGCAATTTGATACTCCTCCTTTGGTAACAGTTGGGAGTGCAAAAAACACATGGTAACGAGCATGTGATGTCTGCTTAGCCAATATCAAGCTCGGCAAGCTTCTACAAAACAGGGTACTATTCGAAGGAATGCAATGCACATAATGGGATAATGTGTATAAGTCCCTTCTAGTTCTATTCCTAGTAGCGCTGTGATTCTTTTGGAAGCGACAACAATCACATCTTCGCATGCCATCCCTTATCATTGAGATGCAGACCAAACATTCCCTGCGGGCAGTCCCCATATCTGAACCGTAACGAAAAACGGGTCCAACAAATGATCCCATCTGCCAGGACACCTGTTTCCTTATGGTCACGGTCTATATTGCGCACATGCCCATGTGGACCCGAAGAAGCACCTCCCGCAGCCCGAACAAGTGCACAATCTGGCCAAATGCAACCAGGACATGGAAAATTTGATGGCTCGCACCCTATGTCTGTCAGCCACAGCCAATGGTGATACGGACAAACCACTTTTCAACTTACGATCAGATCGAATCGTGCTGGCCAAAACTTTTCTGGAAACCGGGTGACGTACACTGCCGTGCCGACGGCATATGACGAGCAGGTCACCGTAAGACTGTCCAGAGGAATGCGAATTAGGCCGGAAGAAGCCTCGGCCCACACAACATGAAAAATGGGGGCTAAGCCACTCGTGGCCAGGAGGAAAAACACAGCTGCCCTATAAAGAAGGTTGGCAGAGTCAAGACGCTGTAGAGCCAAAAATGGCAGGGCAAAACACTGACCTCCATGGACCAGCACGTGCACCATCCATCCGGGGATCTAGCGCAACCCAAAAGATCATGGCGGCACAGAGCAGCGTGAAGAAGATATATGTAGCTTGCAAGACGGGATAGCCGTATAAGGCAAAATAGGTCACTGAGATACATGTGGTTGTAATGGTCATCACAATCCCCAGATAGTCAAGCTTCAAGAAGGCGTGAGCGACTTCAGGTGAATGAGCATTGGTGGCATGGAATGCGGCCTATGATGATAATGTTCAGCCTGTGAGCAAGTTCTCAGGTCTCTTGAACCAGGCAGGAAAACTGACAGAAAAGATCAGGCATCCTGCCGTCCCAGCAACATAGGTCTGGATAGCAAGAATATCAATCACAGGCACCTCAAGCGGCAGTTGAATGATCCAATAGTCGATTGCGAGAAGCAATGTGAGAAAGTACATGCCAGGAATGATATGAGACCAAGTGTTGACTGATTCATTGTGTAGGTAGAACAAAGACCGGAAACACTGTCCATAGCTGTCTAACTGAGCCCGATACCCGTGAATGATATAGGGGTCCCATTGCATCCACGCGGGGATTTGAGATGCATGGAATACGCGTTGCTTCTTAGGAGGCTTAGACACATTGACAGGAGGATATTCTACCACCTTCGGGCTTGATGGGCTTAATAGATAGGAAAAAGTGAGCCGGACAGAAGTCATGGCCATGGTTTCAGCGGAGGACTCGGATTCCTCAGAACAGCAAAGACTTGATTGAATAAGTGTGTGTGTGGTTTAGACCACAAGCTGGTTAAGCAGGAACTATTTGTACTTGCTAGCTGATATGACGAGAACACAGGATAAGTTGATGTGAGATAAGACCAGACACAGCAGAAATGTACCAGATCCACTGTCTTATGCGAACCTTCCCTGAAGATATTTACAGAGGCTATGGAGACCATCGACCGCCCCCAGTCCTTAGAACCGTCCAGGTCAAGGCCATAGTCACCCGGTATACTGGCAGCTTTTCTGGCAACGAGAAAAACGTCATGGAGCTCTAATCTGAATCACGGAACCAGAAGATTCTGCAACAGCGTGTTCTACTGCGTGTGCTTCGGCGATATAACCATAATCAGTAATCCTGCGAGGCTCTCCCATTGGAGCTGAATGTTCAGATACGAGGGAAGAGGATTAGAGAATGCCAAAATTCTTATGGCGGATGTTTGCGAAGTTGATGCCTTGCTCAGCCTACCCGATTCCTTGTCAGGGAAGGCCGATTGAGACTGCAAGCAGGGTACATTTCCTTGAATTAACAAGACGCTGACAAGAATAGTTCACGGAGGTCTTGCCCAGGCAAGGATTCTTCCGGTCAAGTTCACATTGACAGATGGGTCCTGGGCGTTGAGCAGAAGTCTGAGGTATAGATCTCGATTGTGTTCATACCTATAGAGTACAGCTGGTGGTAATGACCATTTGATAATACAATACATACTGACCGTACCGTACCTTACCAACGCTGTAACTTTACCGTTTTGCACGCTGCCATACCAGCCTTAGCGCGTCGAGTTCGAACCATTCGGATGCCTCCCCACGGTCCTTGCCAGTAAGGTAGCCACAGCGGCGCCAACCGAGGTATTCACCGGCGTCTCCGAGTCTGGGGTCGTGATAAACGGATACCTTACCGAGCTAATCTTAGCATGATCAACACCGTCTCTACCTTGGCAACCAATGACGGAGCCTTGGAAAATAATAAAATGATGGTTTCCCGCGCTTGAGGCTCCGATGCCCTCCAACTCCGCGATCTCGTATTCATCATCATGCCACCATTCTGCAAGATTGCTGTCATCCAGCTCTACGTCAAGGTAAGTGTATATCGCGGGTATCTTTCTAAAATAGCTTCATCCATGAACAAACAGAGAAAGGGGAAAAAAACAAAATAGACCCACATTCTGTTTCAAATCCTGGAGTACACTTTTCTAATACGCTCTTCTTCTAGCCCCTCAAACCCGCCGACAACTTCGCGCGGGCGGTGAAATTTATCAGAGAGGCTGCTGCGCAGGCCTGCCAATTGGCGGTACTGCCCGAATTTCATCTGACCAACTGGATCCCCACTGATCCTCGTTTTGCTCCCCTCTGCGATGACTGGGAGACTTATCTGCATCGTTATCAGGCCCTCGCCAAAGAGTGTAACATATGCATCGTACCCGGATCGATAGTGCGACCCGTGTCTGCCTCCCCTACAGCTGCAGCAGGGACCACTGTCTCCGACAAGCAGACGCCGAGCCTAGAAAATGTAACCTTCTTCATCTCCAACACCGGTGAGATTCTAGGCTCCTACGTGAAAAAGAATCTCTGGGGACCCACCGAGCGAGCGTACCTTCGATCGTCCGGCGACAGTCCACACCGCGTCATCTCGACCCCGCTGGGTCCTGTCGGCTTGCTGGTGTGCTGGGACCTAGCCTTCCCTGAAGCCTGGAGAGAACTGGTGTCGCAGGGAGCCAAGATCATCATCGTGCCCACCCTGTGGACTCGCAGTGGTGCGTCTGAGGCAGGCCATCGCCAGAATCCTTCTGCACCCTCCCTGTTCCTCGACAGCATTCTGACTGCGCGAACGTTTGAGAATACCTGCGCTGTCGTCTTTGCCAATGCAGGCGGACCTCCGGGGAGGAACTACTGCGGACTCTCCCAGATCAACATTCCGTACGCGGGTCCTCTGGTCCGTTTAGGTACTTCCGCCGAAGGAATGGGCGTGGCGACGCTGGATTTGGCGGTTTTGGAGGATGCGGAAGAAAACTACGCGATCCGCTCCGACCTGACAGACCCCGTGTGGCATTACAGGCATACTCACCGGGCTCCAGTGGAATCATCCAAAGGCAGGCTATAGATAGGGCGAGAACGGCGATGGCGCGCTAAGCTGTGCTTACCTGCCTTAGTCAAATGTCGTAATTAGAGCCGTTGAAGCATGTCAATCAAATGAGTACATAAAAGGAACAACAGCACCAAACTCGGAGAATTCTCCGTTCAATGACGATTGGGGATCAGCGAAAATTGCGCGGGGCCAGCGGGTTAAGCCGGCTGTGGAGCTTCTCCCCGACGTAGTCTGGGGTCTGACAGGTGACAACACATAAGTTTGCGCTGCATCGGCTGAATGATTGGACTCGCTTATTGTCTCATCACACTTGTGTTACATCGGCTCTGTGACCCCAAATGGAAGGTTCCAAGAGATTTCTTTGCTTATTTACTCTGAAAGTTTAATCTAGGTTAATCGGAGCATTCGCTATCGGTCTTTATTTTCATGCATGCATGACTCATTCCGGAGCCGGCTTTCCACATGCTGAAAAACGTGATTGTCCCTGTTGAAGGATAATTGCGATCATGTATGAGGTTTTCAACTGAATCCCGGCAAGCGGCAATGACCGACGAGGCATAGCTCCAATCAACTTGAGACGTACTTTCTGCCTACAATCAGAACTGGACTTTGTGGCTTGCGCTACGAATCCTTCAGGATCCATTACACTCTTATCAGACATTGAAAATGTGGTGATCTTCATAAAGACGCAGATGATAGTACTTGACTAACTAGTGTCTCTTGGATAAACCAAGTTTACAGTATCACAGCTAGCATTGTGCATTCGTATGCAGCTCTTGACGAGACTTATAGCAAAGTACAACACATACAAAGTCTGACCCTGTTAGGCACCCGTGATGGTAATCTTCCAAGGTCATATTTCGGATAATGACACGCGCGGATTAATTCAAGAGTGAGCAATCTGATAACTAAGCTTTCCACTTCGAGATCTACCAGTCATGCAGATCCAGCCCCATATCAGCAAAGCATTTTGTGACGAATACGGGTTCTTGGCATAAGATACCGTACCATTTAATACCGTACGCTTTATGACTACATACGCTCAGCCCAAGTTAACCCTGCCCTGCCAGTGGCCATCAGGTTTCCCTGTATCAATTACACTCATCCCGCTGGAAACGCGCCTTCATCGGACATATGTCCCGTCCAGGATCCTGATCCCCCGCGGGAAATGGTCTCTGAATGGTGTATCCGACGTGGTGAGACATGCGGTCTATCATCGCGTTGGATTCCGGCGAGTAGTGCTAAACTGGTCAGTCATGGCTGCTTCCATGAGGATTGAGTCCCAAGAAGGAGGCAACATACTGGTGCTTCTCTTCGTTCGTAGTTCCGCGGTATGTCCTCGTCCAGATAGAATGTCTTGACGTCGTCAATGAAGAGGGTTGTTCGGCCGTGTTTGCCGAACTTGCCCAGCACACCCACCATGTTCGTGTACTGGGCGCTGCCTCCTGTTAGCAAGGGGCAAAGGATAATGTCCAAGTGTGCCTCACAGAGAGCAGATGGCGCCCTGATTACCAAAGACAAACCCTGGGTTTTCTGCTTTGCTTTGGTTGTGTCGCAGGTGATGGTGCTCCGCCATGTCTTCTAAGGATAAAGTCTCGCCGTCCTTCGAGAATGAGAGCAGGGACTCGAATAGAGTCATGTTGAGGTTGATATTGTCGCCTACTGCACGGTCGTTGCGTGTTGGCGCGGCCGGACAGTTGATCACATATTGTACCAGGTCATCCTACCAGACCGTTAATTCATACTCTTTCAGAAAACGAGAGCAATATCTTGCATTGAAATGATCCAGATTAATGGTCTCAGGCCATCCATGCATTGCGAACGTCGGCGCCAACACTAGCATACTCTGCGGTAGGGAATTAGTATAACGATGACACTCAAGGGATTCTTCTGGTGGGAGAATAACGTTATCATCGCCGAAATTCCACACCTTGCGGACGGCATGCGCCAGCTCAGCGTAGGTGATATTTCGTCCACTTCGATTGATATATCCTCGGTTCGCCAGCGCATTCACCGCGGGACATGACGAGCGACGGTATTCCCCGTCTTTCTCTGAGCCATTGAAGTGTCTCTCGTAGTAATTGACGGATTCATCAATGTAAAAAGGTTTCTTTTCAGGAAGGATATGATATGGAGTGGGGATGAACGGCTCGTTCAGCCCAAATCCTCGATCGTCGTCTACTTGGAGGACTTGCTGGTGATACTTTATAGCATAGTCCCAGTCGATTCCACGGGGATAGGAACTGACGGTGGTTAGCCAGAGAAAGACAAGAGCAATCGTTCTCATTTTGAGGAGAGGGAAAGTGATCGCGGGAGTACTGGAAGACTGAGAGATTTCCAGAATCTCGGCTTTAATATGAGTTACCTAAATACGAGGTTTACCTTGCTTGTCCTTATCTCCAGCATCACCAAGCCAGCATTTGTTGGATTGCGGGAAATGCCTCAATGAGGATGTCTCAGTCCCGTTTCGAGCGTTCCATCATCCATGCGTGAGTCGGTTGGATGATGCCCCGCAACGGAGACATACCTACATGTGTCATCTCTCCCAGACGAGCTCGGGTGTGTCCAGAAGGGCAGGTCGGCGGTCCCGTTAGGTAAGTGCATACAGGTACATACGGTAATGCATACATACATCATACAGCCTTGATACACATGTATCAGGCAATAGTTGGTGAATATATTTTGCATACATTGTTGTCTTTATTGCTTAATGCGGCTTTCCTTATCAGGAATGCTCCTATGTGCACTTGAGAGACGAGGTCATCCCTGTGGGTCAGGTCGGATGTTGGCCTGATTAAAGTCCAAGATGAGAAGAGTGAGATGGCCAGGATCTGTGGTGTGGAGGGTAGAGCAAAGAGGCATATAGAGAGGTGAGTTTCTGGTTGGAAGGCCCCGTTTCTGCTTCGTCCAGTCTTCAAGAAATTCTTGAGAATCTATCCATGATGGTCTTCAGTCATTGCCTATTTTTCTCGTCCCTTTTGATTTACTATGCTGTTGCACGGCCAGTGGTTCCCAGCCAAACGGTGATGGAACCCTCCGCAGCCCTTCCTAGTGACGTGGACCAGTACACACTTCCCATGTTTGATATCAAACCCTGGGAGCGAGTGTATGAGGTCCGCCTCGCCCGTGAGGGATATCTCTATGGACCACCTTTGCTTGGGAACACATCGTTCTTTCCCACCGGGGTGCTCGGGGATGCCATGGTGGCACGAGATAAGGCTGCGTGGTTCCGTGATGTGGAATATGTCAGCAACAATGTGTACCCCGAGTGGAACAAGGCAGCCACAGCACTGGCAAAGGTTTGTTTGCAGAAGGGATCCACGCCCGTAGGAGGAACCTGCTAACTGAATGAGGCGGGGGGTATACAATCTCTCTCCAGCTACGCAGTCATCTACGAGGAACAATGGGCCTCCACCTTGCCGGACGGGGTTGCCCCCGGCATGCTGACAAACTGGACCCAGGACCTGCTGTTCTCTATGGAACGGCTCTCAATCAATCCCTACGTGGTTCGACGTCTTCACCCGCGCAAGGACCGGCTCCCGTTTGCGGTCGATGACAGAGTGGTGCAGCACCTGGCGGGAGGAAGTACCCTTGAGGCCCTCCACCGTGATGGGCGTCTTTTCTTTGCCAATCATTCATACCAGGCGCCGTATCCCAAAGCACCTGAACGCTGGACAGCCGCTTGCACTGCCTACTTCTTCATCCATCCACGCTCAGGCGACTTTCTCCCTCTGGCCATCAAGACGAACATGGGGAGTGACCTTACATATACTCCAATGGATGAGACAAATGACTGGCTGTTTGCGAAGATGGCTTTTGACATGAATGATCTGTTCCACTCGCAGCTTTACCACCTGGCAAATACACATGACGTGGCGGAACCCGTCCACCAGGCGGCCTTGCGGACCATGAGCGCTCGTCATCCTGTTCGCGGATACCTCGATCGCCGTATGTTCCATTATTTGTCCTCATTCATTTAGTCCGGCAACTACTGACAGTTACAGTGATGTATCAGGCGTATGCAGTTCGCCCTATCGGAGAAGAATTCCTCTTCAACGATGGGGGCTTCTACGACAGTTCGTTTGCGCTTCCAAACTGGGCTGGCAAGAAGTTCGCGACGGATGCCTACTGGGAGCACGCGGGGCATTTCAAGGCCACGAACTTCTATCAAGACCTGTTTGACCGCGGACTTGTGGACTGCACTTATGGGCCCCGCTTGACCTCATTCCCGTTCTATGAGACAGTGGCACCCATGGTGGAGGCTATCGAAGAGTTTACGCGAACATTCGTGGAATTGTATTACCCAGAGGAGGCACTAATGGATGTAGACAATGAACTACAGGATTGGATCATCGAGGCCATAGAAGCGGCCGAGGTTATCGATTTCGTGCCGGCCCCGATGCGCGAGCGCCAGCAACTGATCTCCGTGCTCTCACACATGGCTTTTCTCGCAGGTATTGCTCATCATGCGCTCAATGGCGCGACGGTCGGCGAGGCCTCGGGGGTCCTCCCTCTGCACCCTTCCTCCTTCAACCGGCCCCTACCTGAAACCAAGGGGAGTATCGATTCCCTACTCCCCTGGTTGCATAACGAGACCGAGGCGCTGAAACAGGCCTCCCTCCTTGTGCGTTTTAACCGACCATTGCTGGACGAACAGGAGGGAAACCTGCCTCATATGTTTTCAGGATCCAGCTTCCTGGCGCGGACTGGAACCGCAATTCATCATGCCGAGAGGAGGTTCCGGGAGAAGATGTGGGCGATTAGCGATGATATCCGGGTGAGGCAGTTTGACGAGAGGGGTCTGTCGCAGGGGATGCCGTTCATCTGGCGATCGATTGATCCTCGAAAAATTCCATACTACTTGTGTGTGTAGCCTTGCATTGTGTGGATGGTTACGCAGTGCATTGTCTAGGAAGTGGCTGTTGACCCGTTTCGTGGACTCGTTATAGGTATATATTTTGAATTGTGAGTGTACACCAGGTACAAGATGATTCGTCAAGTGAAACCAAAGTATTTTCTCAAAGTCCTCATTGAAATAGAATATTTGCCGCACGGCAGATAGCTAGTAACATTCAACTAACCAAATGACAAGATCGGAGTATCCATGACGGCATATCCATATGTCGAGGGAGTGGCCCTGCATTGATAGAGAATCTCAGTTTCGACAAGACCCTGATATAACTTGTATGCTGCGAAGCAACTACAGCTTAGACCCAGTCTTGCACACAGCGGAATTCCATGCTTTCTCAACTGCTTCTGCATACCGTGCAGGATTATCTGGCATGTGCGCGCAGTGACCCGTACCCTCAAAAAGCACCTCATCGACCTTCCAACCCTTCTCTTTGGCTTCCTGAGCGTGGTCCCAGACATCCCGCCAGTCAGTCATACGGTCCTCCTTCGAGTACATGTAGCACACGTATCCTGCTGCGTCAGGGTCATCTCGTTGGGGCGCTGGACCGACCGTCTCCTCCTCCAGGAGAGTGCGGCGCATGAGACTAGCCGGGTTCTCGTTTCCGCATGCAATCCAAGTGTAGAGCAGGACCAAGAGAAAGTGAACCACAACTGAGCCCATGAGGCGAGATGACGGAGGAAGAGAGAAGACCATCGCATTGTAGGATTTCCAGTATGTTCCCTTGGCTGGTGTACTGTCCAGCACCAGCCCGATCAACGGCAACGGCTGGGAAACAGTCTCCCTGAGCGTAATCAACAGCTGCGTCGCGGTGTTGGTTCCGCCATTGGAGAAGGTATGCAGCAGGATCCGCGGCGCGTCACTTTCCGCACTCTCTGCCAGGGTCTCCAGTACGACGTCCACGGCGGGCCGGATCAGTCGACGCTGGCGGGCGTAGCTGCTCACTAGGATCGAGACCTCGGATTCGATCAGCAGGATTCGGGCATGAGGAGCAATGGAGCGGTGCAGATCGGTGTATTTGGCGATGTGCTTGGCCGAGGCCCCCAGCCAGGTACAGACGATGACAAGATGACCAGGCAGCGCTTTGTCGGGAGTTGAGAGCCAGGTGCGTGTGGCTATGCGAGTGAAATGTGGAATTAGAGACCTGCTCCGCGTTCAACCTCGGCGTTTTCGAAAGTATCGGTGGTGCATTAACAAAGGGCAGTATTGACAAGGGTGCTTACATGGTGCGGGATGACAAATCAGGCGTTCTTTTGCTCTTTGTTTTGTTTTTTCTGTGATGTCTTTCTGCAGATACGGATGAAAATGAAAATGCAACAAAAGGGGCTTCCCCTGCTCTATTATATGCCATTCCCTTCGTCTCTCTTCCGACCTGGCATAGCGGCCAGTTTTCCTGCCCCCAATACCGACTGATTCAATTGTCCGTTTTATCTTCGCTTTCACGTTCATTCTCCTCGCTATTTCATTGCCCCACACCTACTCGCTATGGAGACTAAGCAGTCCGAGAAGCCTCAGGCCGAGGAATCTCCAGCTCCAGCACCAGCACCACCATCAGCATCAGCATCAACTCCAGCTCCCCCGAACGGTGGATTGGCGGCCTGGTCGGGCGTCTTTGCCTCGTTTCTCCTCTTCCTCACTACCTGGGGATTTTCCACCGCCTTCGGTGCATTCCAGAGCTACTACCAATCCGATCTGCTGCACACCAGCTCTCCGTCTCGCATCGCTTGGGTGGGCACTGTCAATGCCTTTTTCCTCATCTCCACTGGCGTCATCGCCGGTCCGCTTTTCGATCGGGGATACCTTCACCATCTGATGATCGCCGGCTGTTTCCTGACCACCCTCGGGCTCATGATGCTGAGTCTGTCCACGCAGTACTACCAAGTATTTCTCTCCCAAGGACTCTGTTGTGGCCTGGGTAGTGGCTTGATCTACGTCCCCGCCTTGTCGTTGGTCTCAACGCGCTTTACAACGCGCCGTGGCATTGCAGTTGGCCTGGTCACCTCAGGCGCGAGCGTGGGTATGCTTCACTAATTTAAGTTTATTGAACCGCTGAGCTGATTGAAGTCACTCCACCCCAGGCGGAGTCCTCTTTCCTATCATCTTCATTCGTCTTCAACCACGTATCGGGTTTCCCTGGACTGTACGGACCTTGGGCTTTATTCAGCTGGCCTGCTCGTGCATCGCAGTTCCGCTGTTGATGGTCACTACCAAGACCCGACGAGGTCCTCCCCGGCAGCTCATCCACTGGCATGCGATGAAGGAATGGAGTTTCAATGCTTACGGGATCGCCAACTTCCTCATGTTCATGGCCTACTTTATTCCCCTGTTCTACGTCCCTGCCTTTGCCTCTACCGCCCTCCGCACTTCCACCGACCTTAGTTTTTACATGGTCTCCATCCTCAACGCCGGCTCTGCCTTTGGCCGCATCGGGTCCTCCCTGCTGACCTACCGACTCGGCGCCAGTCACATCCTTCTCGCCAGCGTGATTGCTTCGGCGGTGCTTCTTTTTGGCTGGATCGGCATCCATTCCGTTGCCTCGTTTGTCGTCTTCTGCGTGCTCTTTGGCATCTTCTCTGGCGTGCTCATCTCCGCTAATCCGCTGGTCATCGCCCACCCGGTAGTCTCGCCCACTCCTTCAGTGATTGGGACGCGCATGGGCATGCAGTGGTTTGCAACCAGTCTTGGTGTGTTAATTGGAGCGCCTATAGCGGGCGTTATTGAGGGTCATGGTGGAGACAATGGCTTTCTGGGATTGCAAATCTTCAGTGGAGCAGGGATGGCTCTGGGAGCAGCATTTCTGCTGGTGCCGCTGATGGCAGTTTGGCGACATGATCATATGCAAAACAAGGCGTAAGGTTGGCATCCAGCCTACCCCAAGGGTGGTAGGGGAAGCAACCGGGCAAAATGCTAGACTTGGGGGGCGACCTGTCAGCCATCAAAACCTCGGTTAAAAAGGTGTCTAGACAATGTCGCATTTCTAGCGTAGTGGGAATGTTAGTGCATAACCTGGTCCACACGACTAAAGTACGAAAAACGCAAGGTAGAATTAGTGCTTATGCTGATCATCTTCGTGTACAATTAGTGCTTATGCTGATCATCTCCCTAGCTGCATCTCGTATGGTAACTATCATCTGTACTGTTGTGGTACGAACCGTATCATATTGATACCAATACCAATTACCATACATCACGTTTCTTTGCGTATTGTATATACCCAAATATGTCATTCTGGAATTCTTGTCACGAATCTAAGAGATCCGCCAGTGTACTCAATGCAGTAACACATCCTCTAGTTTCTCAGCTTCAGAACAAACTTGACGACATGCATCCTGCATGTCAGCCTCTGTTGCCACCCGGGCAAGTGTCCAATGACCCACGGAGAATCCTTCATCGCCTTGCCAGTAGGCACTCCTTTCGGACCGCTGGCTGAATATGGACATTCCGGTCCTGGCTTGCGTGGAGCGGGGCGTCTCTGCTCATGATCTTGTTTTCGTCTCGTGTTGATGAGGGCCTCGGACAGACTGGTATGGTCAAGCAGAAAGCAAGGCATTTCCCTCTAGACATGCGGGATGATGGACGATAACCCAAGGCATAGAAATGATCCTGCCGGACATAGGACCCGATTAGGTAGGAGGAGACACCCAGTTGGAGCCGTGGCTAGCCCATGCTCGATACATTCCCCGTCCTGCTTGCGGTGTGCTTCCACAAGGGAGTTGCTGAAAGATGTCAGCTTCCACCGAGGCAGAGAAAAGTCCTACCCCGCCCAGCGCAAGAGATAAAAGGCACGGGCGGCCAGAGGAGATGTGGCTGCTCATAAATCTCCCGTCAAAAGTGCTCTTTACCTCTCTGCTTGGAACCTCTGTCGTGTTTCTGTGAAGAATTCCGAGCCAGATATGGATTACTTCAAAGCCGTTGACCTGACCCTTCCCCCTCACTTCATCGCTGCCCTCAGCAGACCAACCGTCCTTGCTGGCTTTGCATGTGTCTTTGTGTTCTCCCAGCTTCTGGTCTGGACTGTCAAGTACTCGCGCAAGAAGTCCAAGGGTCTGGCAGATATCCCTGGTCCATCTGGATGGCCCCTAATCGGGATTGGCCTGGATCTGCCGGCCCGCCCCCGTGAATTGTTAAACTCCTGGGCAACCCAGTTTGGTGACACCTTCAAGGTACGCGTGGGGTGGTACAACTGGGTGTTTTTTAACCATCCAGATGCGGTCAAGGAAGTGTTTGATCGGCAGGTGAGCCAACCCCTCAACTACGAGTCCCTTGCTGTCAGAATGCTCATACAGTATAGGCGGCTGTCACGTCCGGCAAACCACCTCTCCCCATCGCCCAAGAATATTGTCTTCGGGGCGATGGCGTGCTGCCGATGACCTACAGTGCAAAGTGGAAACGTCTGCATGCCTTTTTGAAGCAGCTGCTTAATGCCAAGGCATCGGCGGCGTTTATCCCCAGCCAGGAATTTGAGATCAAGCAACTTCTATGGGATCTCAGCCATGAGGCGGGGAAAAACAGCACAGATTTCTATATGCACATCCGCCGCATGACCTTCTCCATTGTAATGACGTCCGCGTACGGCCTTCGGATCCCTCAGTGGGACTGCCAGGAGGTCCGTGACGTATATGGAAACATGCGGATGCTGTCAATCATCCTAAGCCCCGGGGTGTTCTGGATTGACGTATTCCCGCCCCTTAACTGGTTACCACGGTTTCTATTCCCGTCATGGCCCAAAGCCAAGTTCATGGCACAGAAGATGCACGCAAACAAGATGAGGCACTGGAACAACCTCAAGGAGCGGATTGCCCTCGGGAATGCGCCCGACTGCTTCGCCAAAGACCTCATGGAGTCAAACTACCGCGAGCACGGACTCGAGGAGGAGACGGTCTCCTGGCTAGCGAGTGCGGTGCCGGAAGCCGGAGCGGAGACAACGGCCAGCGCACTCAACGGCATGATCAGGTACTTGGCCATGTTCCCGGAGGCCCAGGCCCGAGCCCACGAGGAGGTCACACGGATCCTTGGCGATGAGCGGATGGCCACCCTGGCCGATGAGCCACAAATGCCCTATATCAAAGCAGTGATCAAGGAGACGCTGCGGCTGTGTCCCGTGGCCACGACGGGGCTGCGTCGGATGGCTGACGGCGATGTCAAGTACCGTGACCACGTCATCCCCAAGGGAACCATCCTGCTCGCGAACCTGAACGCACTGCATTGGGACCCGGAGCGTTTCCCGGATCCGTTCAGCTTCAAGCCGGAGCGGTACCTCAACCATCCCAATCGATCAGCGGTGTACGCAGCCGGGGGGGACATCATGGCCCGTGACCACTTCACCTTTGGCGCCGGACGTCGCATCTGTCCAGGAATCCACCTGGCAGAGAACGGGCTGTTTTTGGCGGTGTCCAACCTCATCTGGGCCTACGAGTTCAAGCTGCCCCTGGACGAGAAGGGCAACGAGATCGCCCTAGATATCAGCGACGAGGGATTCATGGAAGGTGCCATCCGCGTGCCAAAGCAGTACACCGTCCGAATCCTGGAAAGAAATCCGGCGCGGTCCCGGCTTATCCAGGAGTCGTGGGAACAGGCCCAGAAGGATGGATACATCCTGCGAGGCGTACGTGTCGATGCGGATGGAGGAGTGAGAGGCAGCGCAAAGGTTAAGGCATAAGGATCATGTCCCTGATGACGTTCAGAATATACTGCTCACTTGCGGGGGATTTTTCTCTTTATTGAAAGTTGAAGGTAGCGCTATTACTGCTTTAAATTCAACAGTTTTGCTCATACGTACAATACGTTGAAATGTTGATCGTCTAGTACGTGTCTGTCTCGAGGGGCATATAGAACTCAAACAAGTGGCCGCCAGCTGTCTTCCCTCCTGATCGCGCTACTTCAGCGCCACTGAGTCATGTAAAGCCTCCCCTGTCGACGCCTGTGCGCATGCTTATCCAATCAGCGAGCGGTTGAGAGAAAGAAAGCTGCGAATCCACAGGGACTGAATGAGCTCTGGCGCTTCAGCTTCCAGAACAGCTTAGACATGTTAGGAGTCCCATGCCGTTAGCGGCGCAAAGCCACGCGTCTGTGTGGCTTGATTCCTCCTCTGGATGAGCTGAGGTGGATATGTTAAACGATGATCACATCTAGCTAGTATTGAGGAATATGAGCTTAACATTGTGTGCCTGACAGATACCAGCAGGGCACTCATACTAGATCATTCTCGGGATCGTAGGCTAAAGTCCTTGCTCATGACTTAATCTGCATTCTGCACCAGGTGTTTCTGCCGAGCAGTATATTCAGATGGCCCCCAATCCCGTCATAAACCAGACCTGGAAGGGAGAAAGCTGGCGCGTCCCTCAATAATTTGGGGTCTGGCCAAGCCATAACATACCGCTGATATCTGACTACAGGGTGCCAAGATAGCTAACCTGCCTTAAGCTGTCATGCCCGGTCTTAATTTTCCAAAAGATTCGTTCATTTTACCTGATCTTCAATAAATTAGATGCCATATTTCGCTTGATGAAGTTGCTAGACTTGCCTTGGAATGAATAATCTATCAAGGCCTCGCACCATTCATGAGCCCGTTATGGTTTATGTGATGGCTTCTTGTTGGGATTGGTGATGTTATCATAAGCATAATTTGAGTTATGTATGTTATGTAAAGCATGCCCTGCACATCATTGCATAACACCCTGGTATTCTCCCCATGATCTGCTGGGCTTTACTCGGTGATAAGTTAACCCCGAGATAAATCCACGCCTAGTTTCAGAGCAGAACAAGAAATCTTACTCGGTATTGTTCCCCTGGTCTAGAGAGTTGTCCACCATGGCTTATACCATCAGTCAAGTTCGGGACTGGAATGCGTCGTTAAGATCCCAACGTTCAAAACTGGTGGCCCTATTTGTAGGGGGAACAAGCGGTATTGGAAAGCACGCCGCGATAAACTTGCCAATGACGTCGACCAGCCGACGATCTATCTAGTCGGCCGCAATGCAGACGCCGGTACCCGGATTGTGGGGGAGTTGAAGGCAGCAGCCCCAATGGCTCTTACTGCTTCATACCCGTCGACGTATCCCGGCTATCTGACGTGGATGCACTATGTCAAAGCTGCAGATCCGCGAAAAGTTATTGGATCTCCTCTTTCTCTCTGCCGGCGCTGTTGCATTTAGTAAACAAGGTGAGAAGAGATCGCGGCACTCTTCCACCAGAAAATAAAGGGGAGGGAAGGGAAAAAGCTGACAAATTTCGGAATATAGAGACCGAGACGGGAATCGACGTGAATCACATACTACATTACTACAGTCGCATGCGTTTCGTCTATAACTTAGTGCCGTTATTGGAAGCTGCCGAGAAGCCACGTGTAATCAGTGTTCTGGCTGGTGGGATAGAAGTCAGCATCGAAGACGACAATTTGGATCTGAGAAAAAGATTCTCTCTTTCTGCAAGTTATGGCTATCCGGCTACGATGACTTCTCTGGTCTTTGAGGTGTTGGCATCACAACACCCGTCAATAAGCTTCATTCATGAGTTTCCCGGCGTTGTGGCGACCCCTATCCTGAAGAAGAGCATGGGGGTTGTCTTGGGAACTATTATATCACTCTTGATCAGGCCAATCTCCATCTCAGAGAGGTAAGTGGGGAATGGCAGGTCTTTTTCTCTACCTCTCCAAGCTTTCCTGCTAAAGGCTCGGCGGGTTCAGATGTTGCTACGGAGCGAGATATCAAGATTACACAGGCATCTACTGGAGAAGTGGGCGGAGGGGTTTATATCCTCAATTATAAGGGTCAGGACGTGACCAACAAACCATTGATGCTCAACTCCGAGAGAAGGGCTTCCTGGATATAGTTTGGAAGCATACACTAGATACGTTCGATCGCATTCTTGCTTGAGACGTGAGAAGATGAAATACAACGACCGCGTCAGAGGACCGTTGGCCGAAGTGGGTTCCCAAAGCAAAGGTTAAAGACGCCTAGGCGGAAAAGAAATCCTTAAGACCATTCCAGAAACCAATTCTGGCATGATATGGTAATCTAGGGAGTTAGTAGACAATAGATAAAGGCGACGTAAGATGCAGCCGAAACTCTATGATCTTCTCATCCGACTTTGTTTTGTGGTGGCACAGATAGCAGACAACTAAGCTACTGGTGTTTATACACATAGTGATTAGAGCCAGCGTTAGGAAAAAGAATCAAAGAGTCGAATAGCACCAAGGAAGCCACAATACCAGTAGAGAGAGAATCGTTGTAAGTGAAGGTGAATGAGCTTGCCTTATCTTGCACATACCAGTACAGCAAAGAAATGGTAGGAAAGGCAGCGTTCAAGGGGGTGTTGGGGACCTCAAGTTAGATTCCAGTATAATCCACCATGGATTGATTCACCTCGGCCCAAAAATCATACTCGTCGACGTCGAGTATAGTAGATATAAGATCTCTCCAGTTCAAATCCAATGCTTGCCATCGCAAGCCAAAGTATTCTCTTGCTGATATGCTATAGCCGGCTGTACCCCAGTCAATAACCCCGGTGATGGCATTATCCTTTATCATAATATTGCTTTGGTGCAAATCACCATGTGTGAGCACCTTCCTCTCATCCCGGCTACCCGACGCAAGGATTCTTTCTGCCAGAGGCTCATCCCTCTTAGTAAGCTTTCCGTAGGGTCTGGCGTTGCAGAGTGCCTCCACCACCCCTTGGTTAAATTCCTTTCTTGTCAAAAATGGTCCGTATTAACGAAACTTTGCAACCCACGAATGCTTAAAGAAGACATCTTCACATGGGCCACCATCAACAGATCCAAACAGTGGCCCATCAATCTGGCGCCACTCCTGTATGAACCCTTGAAGCTGTCGGACAATCAATCTTTTAGCATCCCCTGTTAAACCTTTCCAGCATCGTACAAGAGGAATTCCTGGAACCTTCTCCATCACAAGGAACCCAACACCGCCGATAGTATAGGCATTGAATACTTTAGGAACAGGTACTGAGGTCCTTTCCCTGACGAGGCAGAGAGCTTCCGCTTCTCCCATCCGAACCATAGGCCCGACCTTCAATATGGTTGAGGGGTTGATTACTAGGATTTTCCAGCCGCCCATGCTGCGAGGGCATAGGTCTTTGGCGTTTCGGATCTCATCCAGAGTGACAATTAGGGGTGTTTGATGTCCCATCGAGGGAGCATAGCATATACCGTTAGTAGACGCGAGGACATGGGAGAGCCAGCTGACAATCTCCGGTGGTACGGGCTATCAGGGTGTTAGAACATTAGATTCTGAAAGATGGACGCACGTACTGGGCAGCCGTTGCAAGAATCCTCGTTCATTTTGGCTTTACTGCCTTGGGGCCGTGTTCCCGAGAGTTCCTTGTCAAGTGGTATTAAGAACTTCCTTTGTATACTCTGCAGAATTGGAGCTAATTCTTGGAAAACCTAGAACCCACCTGACTTAGTGTAATTCAGTGAAGTTTTGTATAATATGGGCCACATCTCTTTTCTTTCGTTTTAGTTTTCTCCCAGTGGGTTGCGGTGCTTGCCGTCGCTGGCCAGCGGGGTTCAGCATTCAGGCTGAAGGCTCGACTAAAAGAGTAAGCCAATTAAGATCAAGCACATCCTGCATTGCATCAAAATCCAAGAAACTACGGAATCCTACACGCAAGGCTGAGGATGTCTCGGCCTGCTCAACTGCCTTCTGCTCGATGGCAAGGCTGAAGGCAGTTCTTTCCTCCCTGAGATTAACGGGGCACAAGAAAGTCAACCAGCGAGATAGATGACATTAAACATGCATGACAGCGATAATCTTGTGTCATCCAGCTAGGATGTGACATCAAAGGACAGGGATGACACTGGGTTCAATCACCCGTCTCCCCTGCCGATTGCGCACAATTTCACAGTTGCCATCATGCGCCCTCCCAAAAGCAACGGATGTTGCTGCGTTGTTTGACAAGAGTTTCGATGTAGCCCAACATAGGAAGATGTCAAGTGATGAAAACGGTTATTGAATGGGTGTCCTTGGGCGCTACAACGTGGTGCTAGCACACATGCCCAGTGTGGGCAACGTTGCCGCCGCCACAACGGTGGCTGATCTGCGTTCCAGCTTTCCATATATCGAGCTGGTAAATGTGGTCGGTATATGTGGTGCTGTACCTCAGGGAAATAATGGGCAAGATATCCATCTAGGCGACGTGATCATCGGCGAAGGCCTCGTCCAATATGGCATGGGTGGACGACTTCCCGGTAATCGATTTCTGTGGAAGCACAGTGTGTCGGCTGAGTTGCAAACTCTGCACCATCGATCATGCCTTGAACAGAAGACATGGGTATATGCGGAGATCTCACGATCTACGTGGCCGCACTGCACTCTCGTTAGCTGTTACGCAAGGCAAAAAAGCTTGCCAGCATCCCGCTGCTCAATGTCAGCTCCAGGGGGAAGTTCACATTAGAGATCCACCCCTCCACAAAACTGTAACTCTATAATATGCTTACCACTGTGCAATGCATAATTTTAAGCTCTATCTAGATCTTCTTCCTTCTATGCGGAGTGTTTCTGTGGGTCGGTTCCCGGCTCCGTCACGAATATATATACATTTAAGAGGTGGCAATATGGCATCCTGAATAAAATCAGCAACAGGTCAGACCTTCATGACAGGAGTATAGAGATTGACACTTACTTATATCAGCTGTCTAGTAGATCTCCCACAACACCGGCTGACTCTTGATATTTCCATTACAATCCATATTCCTCTTTGCACTAAGCTTCCCACCCGGCCAAACCGCCTAATGGCCAAGGTATTTCCATCAGTCCAGCCGTGAAGCCCATCTTAGGTCCATATAAGGTCCAGGCTACATTCAAGAACAAAACCACTCCCTAGTCTACTTTTGATATAAACCACCACTTGCCCGCTTTGGCATATCGCTTTTACTGACAGATTTCCTTCCCTTGCGGCCTGCCTTACAACAGGCCAAATCTCTCAAATAAGGAGCGTTACTTGCCAAGAGGCCAAGACTCCGCTATTGAAATACTAGAGCCGCGGGGCCTACTCCCAAGGCTTCGCTTCGTATGGTCACTGGCCAGAGGTGCACTACAGCATTACCTGCTTGACTTATTCCTTGGCACGCAGCCTCCTACCAGCGGTTGCCGCTTGCCATGTGAGTTGTGGCCTTGTGGGCTTAGCAGGTCCGAACGCAAGTTCCCAAACCCAATCTGCTCAGATCATTCCCGGCCAAGCGGTCTGCAAGCCTGTAACTATCTCCGAGACTCAGCCCCTATTTCTCACTGCCTACCTTGAGCTGGAGCAAAAGATTCGGCGTTATCAACGTCCAATCTGTTATGCTACGCAGTTCTTCAGCACAGAGGTTCCACAAAATGTCATGTGATGTCCATATATTCACTAGCATGTAACACTTCTACTATAGCTCCTTGACTGACTCCTATCTATACAACCACCAAAATGCCATGTCCTTGTGGACAACCGAGGCATTAAATTGATACACAGTAATTAGATACAATTATCACCCTTTCTTCCACAAAAATAACCAGGCTACTTGCCGATTTTGAACTATCTCCTCCTTAGATATTATATGCCTAGTAGATCCCCCACAGAACCGGCTGGCTCTTTATATTGCCGTTGCAATTCATATCACCCTTTGCACCGATCAGCCCGTCCCTACCAAATTGAGCAATAGCGCTGTTGATGATATCAATAACATCCTGCCCGCCGACCTTGAAGTTGACGTTGCCGTCAGTCTTGGTAGCCTCGACGCCGAAATGACAGCTGGCATGACTGGCAACCTCGCGCTGCTTATGGCCGACAACCTGGGTGGTCCAGTCGGTGCTGCCATCACCCTCGATGTTCTTGATGATCTGGCGGCAGTCCTCAACCTGGGGCGATGCGCCGCTGGTCTGGTCCACAAAGGTCGAGTCCCCGCACTCGTCCTTGCCCGGCGGGATATCGCAGGGCCAGTTCGGGCTCGAGTCCTTGTTGGCTGTGTCCCAGGACTGGAAGGCGCGCTCGGGGCTGCAGACAGGGATCCGCATGAAGCCGGGGGTCGTGACGTCGACCTCCATCAGTTCGGACATGGTGCCCTCGTTGGTCGGGTCGGCCACCTTGGCGCCGTTCTCCCTGCCATTTCCGATCCAGGTGCGGACGGAGCCTTTGACCAGCTCGGTCTTCGTGATGCCGTTGTAGTTATGCCCGTCGGAGATGTACTCGATTCCCTTGGGCGCAGAGAACTTGTTGTCTCTGCAGATTGTCTGACAGGGGCCGGCATCGGTGACACGCTCGCAGGTGCATTTTGTTGCATCGCCGTCCGGATACGCCAGGTAGTACTGCCAGTTGTCTACACAGACACCCGTGGCGCCCATCGTGTCGTTGTCAAGGTAGTCGCTGAGATCCTTGTCTTCATTACAAGCGTGACCCGCGTCGATAATAAACGTGTACGAGCCAGATTGTCGCCACAGGGCGGGGAGGGCGAAGCCAATGATACACTTGTTGATGTTGGCGAGCAGCTCATTCTGTTCATTTCCCGTCGTGGGGAGGTCGCCTTCCTTCTTACCATTGATGAGCTTTCCATCAGACATAGCTTGCCAGAGAGCGTCAATCGCCTCGGGGGATCCGAGGAAGAGCTTTTCCAGCGCAAGAGACGTAATATTGGCCCAGCCATAGACGACCTGCCCCAGATAGGCTGAGAACTCATCCTGTTTCTCCGGCGTCCACTCAGCCTCGGTCCCTCCAGGTAAGGCGTCCTTGGCGATGGTTGTACTTTGTCCGATGAGGGTCATGGTGGTATCCTTTACGTTATCCAGGGCACTGCCCGTCTTCCCAGCAAACCAATCGTGCTTCTTCAGAAACGTGTTGAAAAACGGACCGGCAGTTCCCAGGGCGCCAAGCGTAATCATGTCGATGAGGATCAATTGCCAGGTCTCGTCTTCTTTCGGCGGGATAGGCGCGAACTTGTTCTCCATATCATCAAGAGCTGTGCTGACAATGGTGAGAGCCTTGAACAAGGTGTCGTAGTAGCTCTTGTACATTCCATGGATTTCCGCCAACGAGTTTGAGATGAACATGGCCGCGGGGCCCGAGGTGTCACTGTCTGCACCCTTTTCGCAATCCACGATGGTGCAGCCCGCAGTGGTCATGACACCGCAGCCCGCCTGACCCCCAAAGTGGGTGGTACTCTCGACTGACGCGCTGAAATTAACACGACCGCGTTGAGAATCGGTGTCTTTCCAAATCCGGACAATGTCGTCCCATGCCGCGTCTGCGCCCATCAACCTCCACCGTTGCGAGGGGGTGTAGTCGAGGAAATCCACAACGGCCGGGGCTGTGCAGTCAAAGTCAGTCCAGTTCCCGTTCCGCGTGTGGTCCGTCTTTGGGTCCCCTCCGGAGCTGGCAAGTGCGATGAAGTTGGCCCAGCTGTACGCCGGCTTGGGGACATCGTGGTACGTTTGCAGGTCGGTGGCCCAGTCAGTGGTGCCTCCCAATCCCCACGCAGCGTACAAAGAGGTGCGCACCTTTTTGGTGGCGGCGCTCATGTAGCCGACCCACTCATCATTATCATATATGAGGACGTCGCTGTTGCTGGTTGTGTCGACATAGCTCTTGACGACTCGAGAGGAATCCTTCATGATCTCGGCGATTTCAGCATCGGCAAGGTACCCAGCTGTGCCAGTGCATTTGCCCTTTTTCGCGTTGGAATTCAAGCGGTCACCAGTGTACAAACAGTCGGGTCCCCAGCAATTTGCGTCCGCCATCTTGAAGGATCGCCCGTAGCTTGTCACACCAACAATAACCTTTTCGCCAGGAACACCTGCCTTGGTGATCATTGCCAATGACTGTCTTGTCTCTGTCAGGTTGACCTGGCTGCGCAGACAGTTGCCCTTGGCACAGCCTTCTTGGGAGTTACTGTTATGGGCGTCCCACTGCCCATGGAGATCATAGGTCATGTAGACAATGTAGTCGGTGACCTTGGCAATGTCCTTGATGGGGAACTGCTTCAAGTACCAGTAAGACGCAGGAGCGGCAATGGAGACGGATTTTCCCGGCAAAAGGTTCTTGAGAATGACAAGGAAGGCCAGGTAGTTGGGACCGTCTTCCTTTGTACCGGGATCGAAGTCAGGGAGGTCAGGCGCACCGGGGTATTCCCAGTCGATATCGACTCCATCAAGGTCATTTTCCTTGATGAAGTTGGCAATCTTTGTCGCCATCGTGAGCCTGTTCGCAGGTTTGACGCCGTTGCGGAAGATCTGGTATGTCTCAGGCATGGTTGAAAAGTCCCAGCCACCGAATGAGAGGATCCGCTTGACGCCAGAGATTCTCTTAAACTCGCCGAATTGGTAAGTGGACAGCACGTCGCCGGTCTTTACGTCCCACGAGTCAGTCAGCGTGCCGAAGCCGAAGTGGAGGTGCGTGTACTGCGAGGTATCGATCTGTGAGGCGTCTTGGAACAGGCACTGTCTGCTCAGGCAGTAGCCTTCATAGTAGGCGATCTTGACCCCGCCTGATCCAGAGCCCCTGACGACATCCATCCCGCAATTAGAGATACACCCGTAGGTGCCTGGCTTGGCAGTGCCTGGGGCGCCGGTGTTGGTATCGATGCAAAAGTCCGCGGTGATACCGCACTGGCCCCAGATGTTGCAGCATGCGTTCAACGGACAAGGGTTGAGATCGGCGATGTCTGAGCCATCCGTTGGTGGGTTTGTGCCTGGCTTCTGCGGACCGCACACTGCGTTGGGGATCTCCGCAGGGAAGGGTGGCGTACCCTCACTCAAGCACATGACCGTATCCTTGAACAGAATCTCGCAACCATTCCAGCCCCAAGTGTTCTTGTTGAACTTCTCGAGATCTTCCTTCTCGAGACTGTACTCCGCAGCAAGGCTGTCGCAGTTGTCATCGGCCTGGATCTGGTATGCCTTGCACGAGCCGTCTTCGTTGGGCTGGGGGCGGAAATCAGGAAGATCTCCACTGGAGCAGCAGACGTGCTGCTTAGGCTTCAAGTTGGAACAGAAACCCTCGCCAGGGTTGTACTTGGTGAAATCGGCACCCGAGATGCCGCATTTCACTGCCAGTTCTGGGCAGCCGGTGCCAGCGTCAACCTGTACAGTCCTACACTTGCCGTCGGCACGGGTAACGAGGTTTAGAGCCAGATTGCGAGCCAGGATAGTTGAATTGGAGGTCGTGTGGTTCCCATTCAGAAGCGGCGTGGTGAACTTGGCCGAGCCAGCGAACTTGGTGGACCCCGAGAACGACAGGCACGTTGCGTTGGCCCAAGCCTTGATGGCACTTTGGATGGGGGCGAAGGTCCCATTGCTGGTCGCCATGATACCATACACGTGCGTGCTATCGTAGCCCTCCTCGCAGAGCTGCATGGCCAGGCTTGGCGTGGAGACCTCGAGCTTGTCAAGGTTATCCTGGAACAGCTTCAGCGCAGACTCGCTGAGCCCCTGATTCAGCAGACCCTGCCCAATATACAGGCCAATCGTTGCCTGCCCAGACTGGCCATAGATGATAAACGGCCTGTCCGTCCGCCCATGCCCACCCTCGGCATACCGGCGCATCTGCTTAACAATCGACCGCAGTCCAGCAGCCGCCAGGCCGAACCCCTCATGCCACCAGCCGAGTTCAAACTCAACATCAACGAACTCGGCGGAAGCAATCCGCGCAGTGGAGGCAGGGAGACTGGCAAAATCTGGCCCATATGACGAGCAAGCCTGGATGCGGTGGGTTCCGTTCTGGTCATCGACATCGTCGAACAGAGAGAAGTCGTAGAACATGGTCTCCTTGCACTTGTGGATCTGCTTGAAGTCCGCGTACACGGACCAGTTTCCCGTGTTGGGGCCGGCGTCGCTGCAGCGCTCAGGGCAGGCCGAGGCACTGCTGCGGTAGCTCGGGCTGGCCGCTTTGCGGAAGCCCGGGTTTACAGAGGCTGCAGTTGGCCATGCGGAGAGCACGAGGGCTGCTGTCGCGCCGAGCCAGGTCAAGGCCACCATGGAAACAAAATCAAAAGAACAAAAAGTAGAAAAAAAGAATGTCTTTATTGCTAGGAAAGAAATGAGCGTATAGGTTGCGAAGCGAGTAAAGAGCGTTGGTGGAAGCGCAGATCAATCTGGGACGATTGAAATGCCCCAGAGGCGATTTATACTACATACATATGCTTGAGCCACTGGGGATCTCGGAGCCGTACTCACTCATTCCCGTCCTTCACAGCCTCAGTTCAGCTCATCTCACGCCCAATGGCTCTGTTGGAAACAATTACAAGCCAAACACATCAGAGCCTTTCATACTAGCGTATTATTCTCCTAATGCCAGTGATGGTATGTTGTACAGCAATCTCCCAACAATCCTTGGCGTAATTTCTCTCGGGCACTGACTCAGTGACAGACTACAGTAGTGTAGAAGATATCCCCCGCCGAGCCATGGTAGCATCTGATTCTGACCTTTACGAGAGGGTGGGGGTTATCTAGGTAGACTACATTGTTGTCATTGACTGGTAGTAGGTACTTTGTAACTTTACTATTCAAGCCTACTTAGGTGGACTGACTTGGCAATGGACGGAAACTCCAACACTGGAGCCTCCACAATCTATAATCCACACTAGTATACACTGTAGTTTGTTGAGTCTGTGTCTCGACTCTGAATTTGGAAATTCGGACTACTTCCGTCAGGCACGGACCTGTGCCAGGCAAACAGGGAGGATTGATATGCCTCAGCCCCTCGTGCCATCAGGCAACCATCCGGCCAGGCGGCCCAGGTTAGGTGGTTAGAGTAGTGTTCATACTAGAGCATTATGCAGGGGAAGCCCTTGTTGCAGGGGACTACCTAAGTAGCTAATTTAACTAACCTCTGGCTTCGGTTGGGGCTGGTGCGTATCACCTAGTGTACGGTAAGGGCTGGCGGCTTACGGAGTATGCCATGCCGTGGAGCCGAGTAGGGTATCATTTGCCAAGAAACTACTTCCAACTACCTGGCACTATCGAAGTAGTAACTACTGACTACTTGGGTTATCCAACAGGGATTGGTGAATCCGGATGGAGTTCTGGGCTGTGAATGTCAGGTACTGTATTGTTGAAAGATTAGTCTAGGTTATAGGGCTTTTCTGGCGGGCTGCAGGAAGGGACGCCTTTTTCCATCCAAGGGCGCACCAGGCGTGTATATTCCGTACCTGTACATGTAGCTACAGATACAGGGCTTGGCCTGCATATATGAAATGAATTCAGGCCCACTTACTCTACTCAGCTCGTCTAGACTACATAGTGGCGTGGTAGGTACCCCGACCTGGGTCCGCCTGCTTAGTTGTGTTTTATGAGCTGGGTTAGTAGGCGGGACAGAGAGAGAGAGAGAGAGAGAGCAAGGAACAAGTAGGAACCATGGTTGAGTAGGTAGATGGCTAACACATGTACTACAGGCAACTCTTCATTTATTATTGTCCGGGGAGAGCTCATGTTGCGACTACTTGCTATGCTGTCGATTATGGATGCTCTTGTAACTGCCTAGTCAAAGCGGTTGTGTTCCGGGAGGCGTGCACAAAAGGTACAGGGGCAAGTACAAGGAAAGAAAAGCAAGGCTGGACTAGATCCAACATAAGCAAAAGTATCCATCTACAAGAGCGCAAACCCAACAACTCCAAAAGCAGCTAGGAAGCAAGATACACCAAATGCAGGCAACTGCTGAGCGCCGTTCTCCTCAGCAGGACAGTCTTCAGGCGGGTTAGGGTTTATCAGACGATCGCAGAGCAGTTTCTGGTGAACGGCGGCCATACTCGCCACGGTATCTTCATCGATAGCGACGCGACAGGGGTCCGGGGTGGTGCGCGTAGCAGTCGAGTTGGCCGTAACGACGCAAGTGTCGCGGCCCGCGGCGTTGAGACCTGGGGGTGAATTCATAGTTGTGTCGGTAACATTGATCGCAATCGCGTTCCTGTCCTCGGGGCAGGTGGCGTTGGCGGTCGCTGCGACGAGATCCACTTTTTTGAGGGCGGAATCGCCAATAGTGAAGTACTGCACCCAGGAGTAGTAGTGTTCAAAGACCCCGCCGTCATGATCACTAGGCAGCAGCTTCTCATTACGATTGGCCAGCGCCTCCTCGTCGCAGCTTTGCCAGCGGAGCCGCCAGGTCAGAGACCAATGCCCCGTGGTGTTGAGCTCCTGGAAGTACCGGTATGCGAGGTAAGGGTCCGCGCTGCTGGACCAGTTCGCCCAGCGCAGATCATGGGTTCGGGTAATATCGTTGTTTCTGTCGTTGCCTTTGCGGATGTCATAGGAGATGCGCAGGTTGAGGAGTTCTGCGCTCTGTGGGTTGAAGTTCTGCACAGCAAAGACAACAGGGAATGAGTCGGCTGGTGAATATGTTTCATTGCGAGGGAAGACCAAGTCTACTTCGACTGCGTGCGCAGTTGCGACTATGGCGCCTAGTAATCCGAGCCACCTCACTTGGGGAATGTGCATGGCTAAGGGGTTCGACGGGGCAGGGATTGAATTTCACAAGTTTGATTAAGTGGAATGCCGAGGTCGAAAATGAGAAAAAAAAGGGTATCTCTTTCACGCTGAGAACGGCGAGGATCTAGCAAGCACCCAACAATTAGGTGGGCAAGGCGAACGAGAATATTTGTAATGAACGTGTGTTGGCAGAGGAAATAATATAGGGGCACTAGGCCGGTAATCTCCCAATCCCTGGCGCCGAGGTTACCCGATGGGTCATTGGGAACTGACCTTTTCTGCGACAGGGATGGGCGAAGAGAGTCATGCACCACCTACTAACAGTACTTTAGGTACCGCAGTTAGGCTGAATCCCCGCATCCCTCCAGAGTCCAGTTAGAACACTGAAACGGCGAGATTTCGCGCCAAGAATGGGTGCCAAGGTGCTAAGACGACTAAAACAAAGAACGGAGCGGGAATGGTCTCATTTTGAGTCTTTTGACTGCCAAGGCTGGGCGCTGCAGGCAGGGGTACGCTGCAGCGTTACACTAATTGAGTCATTGGCCCTGTATGGACTTTGCAAGCTTGACTCCTTGAGGTCCATTGGCCAATCCGCGCAGAATGGTTCTTGGCTTTTGTGTCTTGGCTCCGCTGGGAGCAAACCCTACGGAGTAGTAGTCAGGGCATCCAACGTTTTGAGCATTGGCAAGCATTATGAGGTCCGTGTGATTAATGCATGTTTCCACTTTAGGATATTGGGTCCACTGTCAGGCGTTCTATCTACATCCAATATACCCACTTTTCAGGCCAGTTATCTACACTGCATGAATACAGGACTAGTATTGTAACATTTAGTCGGACATTCTACAGCTTCAGCTACTGCAAAGCTAGTACGCGAGTGAAATGAACCACAAGGCGTCAGTGTGTAGGTACACTTGAGTCAGGCCAGAGGCCAGTGGAAGCCCTGGCGCCCTCAGAGAGCTATAAAAACCAGAATATCATCCCAGTAGGTTGTTGATCATTCCCTCATTCTCTCAGGGTCCTTCCTCCGTAGGCGATTATCGCTTGCTTATACACTAGCCCCTCACTGACATCCACACTTCCCCTACAGACTCCAGGTCCACTTTCTGGAGAATGCAGCTCACACACCTCGCCGCCGCCAGGCTCATCCCAGGCCTAGCATGTGCGCTCTCCCGACGCGCTGTTGAGTGCTCCTTCACCACAAATGCTGCCAAGGGTGATACCTGCCAGAGCTTTGCCAGCACTTGGGGACTGTCCGTCGACGGTCTCCAGCAGCTGAACCCCGGTATCACCTGCCCAGGTCTCGATACGAGCAAGTTGTACTGCGTGATCGGCACCGTCACTGACGATGGCCCGGGCACCACGCTCACGACGACAACGTCCACCACCACCACCACCACCACCAGGACCACTACCATCGCCTCGTCCGCTCCGACCAACTCCCCCACCATGCCGGGTATCGCAGACAATTGCGATGGCTTTTACAAGATCTCCTCTGGCGACCAGTGTGACACGATCGCCAAGGCGCACGGTATCAGCACGGCTCAGCTCAAGAGCTGGAACAGTGAGATTAATGATAGTACGATCCGGCCGGCCTTTCCATCTCCTTTTGCCAAGTCGCTGGGAAACAGAATTGTAAATGACTGACGTGCAATCTCTGCATCTAGGCTGCTCAAACCTCTGGCTGGACTACTACATCTGTGTCCACGTCCCTGGCGCTACCACCACCGCCCCCGGAGCCACCAAGCCAACCGAAGACCCAGGCTCCAGTCCATCCCCCCAACTGCCCGGCATCGTCGACAACTGCGACGGGTTCTATAAGGTCTCGTCCGGCGACACGTGCGACAGCATTACCAAAGCCCACGGTATTTCCACGACACAGTTTAAGAGCTGGAATATTGGGATCAATGATAGTACTTCTCCCCCCTTCCATTCTCCCTCCATCCTTATTCACACCATAATCTAACAACCGCCTCCCTGAATAACAGACTGCTCAAACCTCTGGCTGGACTACTATGTCTGCGTTCATGTCCCCAGCGCAACGACCACGTCGCCGGGAGCGCCCGCGCCCACCGGGAACCCCTCGGGCCCGACGCCCCAGTTGCCCGGGATTGCCCCTAACTGCAAGTCCTTCCACCTAGTCGAGAGTGGGGACAGCTGCTGGTCTATCTACACCAAGGCGGGGATTACGCTTGCGCAGCTGCGGGAGTGGAACACGGGGCTTGATGCCGCGTGCAGTAACTTGTGGTTGGGCTACTATGTCTGTGTTGGTGTATAAATCAAGTATGGAGGAGAGTGCGTATGAAGTTGGAGTTGGTCGCTGTACGCTGTACACTGTAGCAGTAGGACAGGACAGAACTCTACCATAGTCTCGTGTCCATGCTTGTATTCTGCTGCAGCTATTCATGCTTGGTAACCTCAATCGACGGCTCCCCAATTAGATATAGCTGTACGCTCGCACTTAATTTACAGGCTTAGCGCCCTAAGCCCGGCCAACATTGCATGCCTGGACTTGAACTTTGCCCCGCGTCAATGGCATGGTGTTATTCGCTCCTGCACTTATGAGTTGTGTCTACCCAGTAGAGGGTCCTAAGTCTATCCTTAAAGATACACAACGGTTTCCAATCAGGTGAGGTTCCGGGTTCCAGGTAAGCTCCACGCCATGATAGCTGTATTCCCTGATCCCTGTGTTATTTTTATACATATACTGCATCCAAGCCGCTTGTTCCAAGCAGTGGGGTTCTAGACAGAGTTCAGGGAAGTTCAACCAACACCAAATTCTAGGATGACTGATCCGGCAGTGACCAAGCCAACCACAACCCCTGTATGGCCGCTGTCTCGCAATGAATTTCAGTCATCGACCCGGATTGGGAATACTGGTGGAAGCTAACCAGTCCACACATCTCCCAGATGATGGTGGCTGCTGGCTATCCAGTCAAGGCAGAGTATAACGCACTGTTGTTTCACTATCATTTGGATCGTAAGCTTATCACCGGCGTAGAGTCCTGTGGCTTTTCCTGGCTGACCACCAAGGTGCCTTGCTCGGGTCCAGCGCGGGGAAACGATAGCCGGTTGTCGAGAAATCTTGGTCTTTTGATTTACCATTTGCAGAATCACAAGTCTCTGTTCGCTAGGTATTGAGATCCTGCCCTTGGACGAAAATTTACAGATTGTTCGCCAGGATATTTGCGTAGACTTAACACAGCTCCGCCAGCATCAACATCCTCACCGACTGTCACTTTCCAAGACCAAGAAGACTTAAACTGGCAGACCCCAAAAGTTGTTATGCAAAAGAATCGCATCCTCGCCAGAACCCTTCACATTCAGCTCTCCCTGCTCGTTTTTAAATTAGAGTTATGGTCGATTTAGGTTTTAGATGACGGTGACTAGAATTATAGTAGTAAGATATATATCGCTGCACCACTTCCTAAGCATAGGCGCACCCCTACTCCCTTATAACTTCTAGATCCGTCCGGATAGCTCACTGATCATTGCCTGAACATATAGGGAGTGGCATTGATTATTCCCCTGAGGACCACATGACAGCCAAATAAAAGGCATTAAGCCAAGCGGCCCAAGCCTAACAATATGTCCATATCCATGCCCATCTCCCTATTTTTTGAGGGTAAAGTTGCAAAACCGAACCATTAAATTGAATCCAAGCCTCACTGAACTTGCAGCGGTGAGGTGAGGTTCCTAGATTGCGGACCTGCAATAGATTAGGGGCGGGTCAGGGTCAGATCCAGGGGGCCGGCAGTTAAATCACTAGAAACTATTTTGCTTAGTAATTACTACTTTCTAGGATTCCCCTAGAAATATTAATATTACTGGATAGCCTAATGTCTAGTCTATCTAAGTATGAACTATCAATTCAAAATATGTAGTGGTTGGTGAGATATAAGGGAATAATTATTTCTATCATGAGTTGGTATGAAAGTAGTGGTGGTTTAGATATAACTCCATATATATAGCAACCTTCCAACAATCACTATAGTCTAATAATGATTTTTAACCACCGCCCATTCAACCCTATAGATATTGAATTCATATTTTAGATATGGATTAAAACGACTATAATTACCATATATATCATATAAAAATAATAATTTTATATAAGCATGCTAGATTGGCCCTAGGTATAACCGCATAGGCCCAGAGTTGCATAACTGACCCGCAAAAATCGAACCCAAACCTCACCGAACTCGCAGCGGTGTAGGTTTGGGGGTAAGCCTAGGGAACTGCTTTGGGTTTGGTTAGGCTACCTCTAACCTAATCTAGGTTAGGTGAAAACCATAGTTTTTAGTTTTTATAGTTTTTTAAGTTAGGTTTAACCAACCTGCACTGTTTTACCTAGAAATTATTAAATTCTAAATATTTTTAAATTATATCATTATTACTAGATAGCTATTAATTCAGGCTATCTAGTGATATAAATATTATTTAAAAATACCTAGTAGTTACTGAGATATAAGGGAATAATTATTTCTATTATAGGTTAGTATAGAAGTAGTATAGAGATATATATATAAGGGCACTAAGGTCTAATAACTACTATACCTTTTAAATAATTTTTAACCACCACCTATTCAACCCTATAGATATTGAATTGATATTTCTAATATAGATTAGAATAATCATAATTACTATATATTTTATATAAAAATTATAATTTTATATAAGTATACTTATTAGGGGGCCTTAGAGGGGTCCCTGAAGGGGGCCCTAGGGGAAATAGTAAGTAGAGTTGCATAACCGAACCGCTAAAATCGAATCCAACCCTCACCGAACTCGCAGCGGTGAGGGTTTGGTTCCTAGCCTAGGGAATCGCTTCAGTTTTGGTTTAGGTAGGGTGAAACCAATTCAAGTTTAGTTAAAACCATCAGATTTGATTTTTGAGGTTTTATCAGATTCAACTAACTAACCCTCACTGTTTTGGATAGAAATCACTAATTTCTAGGATATATCTAATAATTTTGATATCACTAGATAGCCCTAGATCTAGGCTATCTAAATATATAAATATTAATTCAAAATACCTAGTAGTTACTAAGATATAAGAGAATAATTATTTCTGTCACAGGTTGGTATGAAAGTAGTGATGATTTATATATATATGCACATTAACCTTTAATAATCACTATGATCTAATAATGATTTTAACTACCATCTATTCAACCCTATAGATATTGAATCGATATTTTAGATATAGATTATTATGATAATAAATACTATATATTTCATATAAAAATATTAATTTTCTATAAGTATAGTGATAGCATAGTAGATAGTATAGTAGTTAATAATTATTTAAAATTTTAAAACAGCAAAAATTCACTGAATGATAGTAGTTTAACTCACCTGAAATCAAACCAAATCTAACCATGGTTAGTTAGTAGGGGCCTAGCTAGGCCTAGCTAGGCCTAGTGGCGGATTTTACAGTTAAACTCGCACTAAATTAGAACAGATCAGGTTTGATTTCAATTTCTAAAATTTTGACTTGAAATCGCAGCAGTTTGGTTCCAACTGGGGTTGGACTCGCCCAAACTCGGACCAAATGCAACTCTAATAGTAAGGGTTAAAATAGTTAAAATTTATGGTTTAACTAACTTAACATTAAACTAAATCTAACTATAGTTAGTTAGTATAGGCCTAGCTATGCCTAGCTAGGCCTAGCTATAGTTTTTTATAGTGAAACTATAACTAACCCAGATCAGGTTTAATTTAGTTCTGAGTTCTAAAATTTAGACCTGAAACTGCAGTAGTTCAGTGCTAACTAAGGTTAAACTTGCCTGAACTTGCACCAAATGCAACTCTACATAGGCCTAAGGAGAAATTGAGTATTGCCTAGGCCTAGTGGCCTACTGCCAGCCTAGAGAGGCTA
Organism: Aspergillus pseudoviridinutans; assembly: GCF_018340605.1. NCBI lineage: Eukaryota > Fungi > Ascomycota > Eurotiomycetes > Eurotiales > Aspergillaceae > Aspergillus > Aspergillus pseudoviridinutans. The sequence continues at coordinate 67,433 of NW_025091282.1, read as the reverse complement.
ATGACTGCCTATCTAGTCCTAGTCGCGGATTTTGCGGTGAAACTCAAACCAAATTAGAACAGATCAGGTTTGGTTCTGATTTCTAGAATTTCAACTCGAAATCGTAGCGGTTCCGTTTCAACTGGGGTTGGACTCTCCCAAACTCAGACCAAATGCAGCTCTAATTGAGGGGGCATAGTCCTGATGACGTGGAAGGGTCTTTAATTTTCTGTTGGCCTACAATGTACTGACTCGCTAGGTTTGTTATTAAGTTCGTTATTCTGTAATGTACTATTAAAATTTACTAAACCCTATATCATGATATCTATAGATAAAAATCCGCATCCTACCTCCACTTTGGACGCATCCTTAACCCTAAGTCATCTAGCCGACAGGGTGGTTTCCCTAGTAGCTTACTTTAAGCAAGACCTTGGAGCGGGTGCTTATATGACACTATTTAAGTACTAATAGGAATAAGAAGAGTATAGGATAAAATATTTAGAAGATATGATGTAGAGTGCCTATTATTACTAACATGCTATAAAGTAAAGATAGGATAATAAGTAAGTAGTAATTAGGCCTTTGTTACATGGCTTAGGACATATAAATGCACTACTAGGCTGGAGAAGGCCCTCCATCGCCTGCAACTCAGACAGGCACACTGTACACACTGGGTCCTGTGTATACCATTGACCGTAGAGAGATCCCTGAGCCGTTTTTAAGGTCATCTCGTTAACTTGGTCTTCTGTGATACATGTGTCCAAAGACTACATGAGTCCAGCAGGATCCTCTAAACAAGGGCACAACTTTAAGCCATTAAAAGGACGCAATGACTTCCTCACTGTCCTCAGTCTAGCCTCAGTCCTAGGCTGTTACTAAGCTCCTTAGCACATAAGTGTTCGCAAAATAATTGTATGCACACAGCTTGTCTTCGATATCTCATCTGTTATGCTGACCCAGGCGACTGAGGAGGGCGAATAGACCTTCAACTGAGACTCGACTTTTGCGCAGGTGGGGTTGGCTTTGCTGGTTGGACGATATACCTAATATTCTATAATGTCTTAACACAGCTACTACTACTTAAGTTAAGAATAATAATAAAATAAAATAGATCTACTGCAGAACTAATAAGATTACTTAATAAATAAGGGGAAAAACCTAATAAGTATACCTTTAGGGGGTTATGTAGACATATAACCCACGGTCTCAATCATGTCTGAAGTAGCCAATCCAAGCAAGAGTGCTAGAATATACAGGGCAAAATGTGTCGACTGAAAGCCTGTATCTGGATACTGGGTTTCTTGTAGTCAGCGATTGCCGGACCGTGAAGACATAGAACCAATCTTAACCACCAAAGCTAGTTGATTAAAAAGGGGTCTGAACGATCAGTCAGGTTCAGTAGAGACAGTAGTGCATTACATGTTCCACACATCCCTGTCATGATTTCCCGCCTTCCTCAGGCTGTGACCTTGCATACCTACCCGAAAATGAGCCCCAAAATCGTCACACCCAAAACTAGACCTTCGAACGTTACAGCTGTCCGCCACTTTGTCCCTTCCATAGCGAACAGGCAGAATGTCCCGGTCCTGGTCGCAAAGGAGAGATAGAGGTAGATGAAATTGTTCTGTACGGCAGCAATGAGATCATAAGTGTTGATCGCGGCGAAGAAGGTGGCTACAGTTCTCCTTATCAGTGGAAACTATATTGTGCAGTGGTTCATTCTGGGAAGATGTGGTATGGTACCAATAAGCCGTGCGGCGACACTATTGACGTCGAACTGTTTCATGGCAGCGGCAGGCGTGATGACCTGATGGATGTGCATTGGAAGGCTGATGCCAGCAATGATGGCAAAAAGCCATCCTGTGGGTGAGGAGGGTAGAGGAAGGGCCATAGCTGCTGCCCTGTTCAAGTGAGAGTTTCGATGGCAAGTAATTGGAAATGTGTTGGGCTGGTAGTAGGTTATCTACTTATTCACTTGGCCAAAGGGATATTTGCTCCCCAATCTAGGTAATATTGATGATCCAATGCAAGGGGGCCAGAGGCATGCATGAAATACGTATCTCATTTCAGGTTACTTCCAAAAAGATGCCATGGGAGTTGGTAGTCAGAGATATTAGCTCATACAAGAAGAATACATATATGTACAACTTCGTGAGATCGACGGGCAACCCGGTACAAACAGCATCCATACGCCTCCTGGCTTTGTACGCATCCTTTTCGTTTATAATCCAAGCTGAATTAAGTTGCTAGTTGCAGGGGTTAATTTACCTAGAGGCCTGGCCAGAACGTGGTATGGCAGTAGACGAGTATTTGGGAATGCAAGGAACGCTCAACCTCGACATCCTGTTTATCCACGCGTCTTCAGGAAAACCAAAGGGTCAATGCAATCAAACCAGTAACCACACCCGGCCCTGCTGCCTTCTTCCGCCATTGACCCCCTCCCTTGAACAGCACCAGGGATCCCACGCACCTTGCGGCACATGAGACCCATAAAAGCGTCAGGTCATTGTTAAGCGCGGCAGTGAGATCGTATGCATTTATCGCCAGCAAAACAATGGCTGTTATATTGTTTGTCAGCCTCAGTTGGTCTAGTCCATGGATATGGCGGGAAGTTGGTGGCAGACATACCGATAAGCCTAGCCATCAGGGCGCTGGTCTCAAAATACTGGCTGTTGCTTCTGGGGTTGAAGAGCTCACGGACTAGCATGGGAACATCGAACAGAGCGAGAACTGTAAAGAGCCAGCCGGCTGGAGTGGAAGGCGCCGGAAAGGCCATTGCGTGTTGTTTGTGGCGTGTCTCTATTCTGAGTGACAGATTTTTTGCCAGCGGGAAAGACAAGGCTCTACCTACTGCTCGCCGCAGGCACTATTTATTTGCCATTCTGGGAGGCAACAGCTCTGTCCATTGCCCTGGGAAGGATTCAGTTGGGCCTGCATGTTGGCTGCGCTGCGCCATGGTTGCACATCGTACGCAAGGAGCCGTATTACAGATATGAGTAACGTTGACTCTCCACCTGGAAATACCATTCCGCAGATGAAATCCCGAGACACGATATCCTAGGTACACAATGCTGCTCTGTCATTTCGTAAGCTCTATGGATGTCAGGTATAATGATCACCAGAGCCATGGCATGTCCTGCAAATACAATTACCTAGCTTCGTTCGAGCCCGACGATTCCTGCTGCTTATGTTCTCCGAGGTTGCCATTTAAGCGATTTCGGTACAATGGATGTGGAAAATAATTTCACTACCGGTAGCGAGGCTTTCACAGCCTTACTGTTTGCCAAACACTAATGCTAGGATGCCACGGCATCGGAGTGGTCAATTCCCCTCCGCTTTGGTTGATGTGCTCCATCAGAGTAGAGGCAGGTAAGGATTCATTTGTAAGAGTACCTTATCTGTAACAAAACTGCGCATTACAGGGTAGCAGTGAATATGTTACCATCATTAAAATGAGTTGTTGAATGAGACTGAATGACCAGACGCATGGGAATACATAATGTCCACACGGTAAGGACGGCTGAAGTGTGTTTTTAAGGGTTTCGCGCTTTTGAGCGCGGGACTTCCACAGTAGTAGTGGATGGCTCTCGCTTTCCCATATGGTGTTGCGGATGGGCTCTTGATAACCCCTTGCTGGGAAAGGCCACAGGAGCAGGTGAAGTCCAGTGGCAGTCGTTGGATCTACATTGAATGCTCCTGGCGGTGTAGAAGTGCGTGATCTTAGATCTGATGGTTCAATGATATGCAGCTTCTGGGTTACCAGAAGTCCTTTATAGTGGAATGTGGACGGCAGCAAAGCTTGCTTGTATTTACAATAACAAAAACATTGGAAACCTCTAGGCGCAGAGGATAGCCAACACCGGAATGTGCGCCCTGTTCATTCCAGGATCCCCTATCCTCTCTCCCTTTCCCAGCAGGGGACCTACCCACCCGGCAATCACCACACCATCTCCGGTGAGGAAAGGATAAAAATAGCCTCATGTCCTGAAACGTGAGTTCACTATTGCTAGGCTAATCTCTTTCCTTCACTGATCCAACGAAGCTGTCAGCAGAATTATGCCTGGAATCGAGATCCGCAACGCCTCCGGCTGCCAGGTATACGACATCCGACGGCAGCAAGGGGGCTCAATCGACTTACAGTCCATGATCAGGGCTGGAATAGCATCGACTCCGAAGTCATTACCGTCTCTGCTGCTTTGGGATGAGGAAGGGTTGAGACGGTTTGATAAATTCGCTGACAGCGGGCTATACTACCTCCGGAACAAGGAGCTCGAAATCCTCCAGAAACGTGGCCTCGAGATCGCTGCTGTCGTCCCTACGGGTAGTGTCCTGATAGAACTTGGATGTGGGTAAGTTGAGAGTCGGTCACCTGCCGCCATGGGTTCTGTGCTCATGAATCAGTACGATGCTAATTTGTAGATTAGGAGCCTGCAGAAGACGGGACGACTCCTCCAAGCCCTAGAAAACCAAGAAAAGGCCGTTCGCTACTACGCCTTGGATGTTTCGCTCCGCGGACTGACAGAGAGCCTGAGCGAGCTGCGTAAGGAGCTAGGCGACCTACGCTCGGTCGATATAACCGGTCTCTGGGGCACATACGATGACTGTGTCAGTTGGATATCAACCCAGTCAGATCTAGAGCCTCTCAACACCGTCACCTTTTTCTGGATGGGAAACAGTGTCGGGAATATGGATCATCACTCGGAGGCCAGCGCATTACTGGCGCAATTCAAGGATGCGTGCCAAGCGTCCAGTCTACGCTGTCAATTCCTCATTGCAGCGGATGCATGCGAGGATATCCAGATGATTCAGAAAGCCTACGATACGCGCAATTCAGCCCTTCACGCGTTTATCCTGAATGGTCTGATCCATGCCAATGCTGTTCTGGGGCGCGAGGCCTTTTCCCTCGAGGACTGGTCGTGTGAGTCAGAGTTTTCCCCCGATGAGAGCCAGCTCGAGGTATACTATACCCCATGCCGGGACGTGCAGGTGGATGTCGGCGACGGTTGCATCTACCACATTAAACGAGGCGAGCGAATCCGGGCAATTTCCAGCGGCAAATGGGGGAAAAGCTTAATGGTACAGGTGGTCTCGACGGCTGGCCTGCGGATGAATCGCGTCTGGGGAGATTGCTCCGGGCTATATTGTATGCGTATCTCCTCTTGCGGGTCGTTTCTCTTCCTTTGCGCTTGCGTGAACTGACAAGTGACAGATTTTTACCACCTAAAGTCTGGCGCGGGGGAGTCAGGACGGTTGTGGGCAGGAGCAGAGTAATCTACTATGGTCAGACGAAGAGATGGCAGGTGCTCATGTATGTCAATATATATGCTTCTACGATCAAAGTCGAAGAAGCTAGCTACAGTCGTTTACTGTTTGATCCAAACTTCGCCGCTCGGTAAAGCAACAATCTGTTGGGACCCCCAAACTTCGCCCTTCGCTTAGATTGCTCGTCAACCTTACCAGCTCTGTAGCATACCATTTCTTAGGGACAGATGTACACCTGCACTGCACTAGGGTCAGCTTCCTGCTGTCACAGTACGTCGAATTGTGTCATCCTGTTACTGGAGGGACGCATGCTGTGGCAAATATGTTCTTCTTTTGGGCTTCTCTATTTTGCTCAAGGACGAACAAAAAAAAGTAACAAACGCAGCGGAAACCTAAAGGAATACAATGTCTAATGATAGGGCCGTGGGTCGTTTACGTCTGCCAGAGGTCTGTCAGGGTGCTGCGCTAGGGTTTGCATTCTGGCGGCGATTTTGTGCAGCAGCTCGGTCGCCTGTTCGAAGTCCAAAATGTGGGCAGGCGCACGTATGCAAATCTGGAGGTCATTTTCCACAAACATGGAGTATATCCAAGCCTCTGATCTCATCTGCTGATGGAAATAAGACCCTGTAAGATGGCAAGTAGCCGCGGTGTTCTTCAGTCCGCTGAGGAATATCTCCAGCTTCGTATCAATATTCTGGTGATGGAAAATCGCACCGAACCGGGTGTCAGACGCCCATGATGTACTATTCTTGATAATTTCTGCGAACTCCATGTGATCGTAGGCTGTGGTCTGGATGTGGCGGTCCTGAACATGGCGCAGAAACTCCACTGCGGTCCAGCAGGGTTGGACGCTTACTCGTATCGGCAAAAAGTTGACACATGGCCCCAACATGGTTTCAATGCCTCCCAAGGGCATGCCGCTCCGGCCGTTGACGGTCTGCCCAAAGACAATGTCACTGCGTTGTGTTAATTGCCCGAGTACCAGTGCTCCGGCTGCCTTGATGAGCGTGGCCATGGTGATCCCGTCCGGAGGATCCGATGGGGATGTGATTGTTACTTTTGCATCTACCGCCTCTGGAGGACCACATCCTTGCTTTCGGGCACCGGATTCAAATGAGCAGTCCCGGAGGTCCGTCATTGTGGAGCTAGCCAAGTATTCACGCCAGAAGTTGTAGCCGGCGGTGGGATCCTGCTGGGACCGATAACGGATGTAGTCCAAGAACTGCGAGCGAGGGGGGAGAGTAATGCCAGCGTAGGCGGCTGTCAGGTCATGGACCAGGCTTGGATAGGAAAATCCATCGTACTGGGCATGGGACAGACGGAGAACCATGGCATGCTGGTTCGCATCGTTGTTGGAGATCAGGATAAACCGTATTGCTGGACGATCTAATGGGAGAGTTGCTGACTGGCTGGAGCTCCAAAGCTTCTCTGCCACCGCAGAGACATTGCGGGCAGTGGTGACGTGGTACAATGGTGTTTCCATGCTGGGGAGAATCACTTGGAAGACCCCGTGGTCGTTCTGAGTGAAGACTGTTCGCAGAACACTGTGCTTGTTGACTACTTCTGTGCAAGCCGTTTGCATCTGGCCAGAGTCCAAGTCTCCGTCTAATATATAACAGAAATAATCGAAGCAACTGCGATCGATGAAGAATTTCTGAGTCTCGGTTGCGGGCAGGACAACTGGCGTCTCCGAGCAGGAATCCAACAACGATGTCTGTTCCCGAAGACGCGAGATGCAGACTTCCTGGACGTTGTCGGCCACCAAGCTCACCGGCCGGCGGGAGGCAACAACACCGCTGGGTAACACTGTGGCCCCCTTGGCCATGTCCGCCAGTTTTGAACTGGCGAATATGTCGGACACCATCAGGCCCAACCCCCTTACGCGCGCCATTGCGACTGCTCTCATCGCGACGATGGAGTCTCCGCCGAGGGCGAGGAAATCATCATCAGGCCCAAGTGTATCGGCGTCTAGGCAAAGTAGCTCTGCCCAGATCTGAGCCAGAAGATGTTCCGCCCTTGTCTCAAGAGCAGGTGCAACGCTTCTCCCACCTTTCTGGATGGTACTATACGCCCTGAGTTGATCCCAGGTCATCAGGGCAACCTCCTGGCGTAATCGGCGCCTATCCTTCTTGCCCGAGCTAGTCTGCGGCACTTTTCTGAGAGCAAAGAAGAGTACGGGGACCATATAGTCCGGAACGACCTTGGTCAGGCTCTGCTTGGCGGATTGGACACGTTGAAGAAATTCTATCGTGGGCTCTGCGAGGATAGGGTGATGCATGGTCTCGCGGTCAGGCCGGGCGTGTTCACCTGCCTCCAGAATGAAGGCTGTAAGAGAAGGAACGCCGTTCGACCCAGTCGGAACTACCATGTCTACTATTACATCTTCAACATCGGAAAGCACCTGGCGCAGGTGATATTCCAACTCGCCCGATTCCACCCGCTGGCCACGTACTTTGAGCTGATGGTCCTTTCGGCCCAAATGGCAAATACTGCCATCCGGATTGAACCGGGCCAAATCGCCTGTCTTATAGAGCACCGTTGGACGGCTGTTCCGTACTGGTATCTCTATATCTATCCAGGAGGGCGCGGAAACGAAAGAGAGTCTCGTTCTCTCCGAATCATGGAGGTAACCTTGTGCGAGATTCGGGGTATCGATGAGAAGCTCCCCGACAGCTCCGATAGCTAGGAGTCGGTTGTGATCTTGGGGATCTACAATCCAACATCTCCCGTCGACTGGGTATCCAACGGATATCTCCGTAAGATCTGACAAGAATATCTGGTTTGAGACGGTAAACGCTCCCGAGCACTCAGTGAGTCCATATATCTGGATCAGTCGAGCGTGGAGTCCCCAGTCGGATATGTGGCTTCCGAGAACCGGTTCCCCTCCAAGGACGATCGTTTTCAGACATACCACATCGGCCGGGGATAGGGTGTTTAAGGTCGTCGGCGATAGCACCGTCCAGTTAACGTTCATTGAGGTGATCACTTGGCCCAGGGAATTAATGCGGGCCTCATCAGACGGGATGCAGACAGTAGCGCCGCATGATAAGGCACAGAAGATCTCAATCAGAGCCATGCCGAAACCCAGGGAGGCAAATTGAAGGACGCGACTATCTGACCGAAGATATAGAGCGGTGCAATGGCTGGTGATGCCGGTAAACGCGGCCTGTCCAACGACGCAGCCCTTTGGTTCACCCATGCTCCCGGATGTGAACAGGCAGTACGCCGGCGCAGTATAACCAGAAAACCGTGAGCTCACTACTCGGCTTTCAACAGATTCATACTCCATCATCTCTGTGACTGTAATGACGGAGATGCCCGTCTTGCGCAGCGCGCTGCACTGTTCCTTATCAGCCAATGCCACACGAGCCTCAGTCTGTCGAATAATTTTCGCAAGGCGCCCTGCAGGGACACTGGGATCCACGGGGACGAAGGCGGCGCCGCACTTGTTGATCGCAAGCATAGAGACAATCGCCCAGCGGGACTTATGGAAGCTGATGGGCACAAAGTCATTCTGACCAATGCAGTGGCGTGTAAGGCGACTGGCTAGGTGCGATGCCAGACAGTCAAGCTGACGATATGTCAAGGCTCCGTCCCATGATTCTACCGCAGCCTTGTCAGGTGTTTCCAGCGCTCGTTGGTGAATAATTTCGTGCATCAAACGGTCTGTCGGCTGGCTAGATCGGCGGGAGTTCCATCGCTGTAGCTGACGAAGATCACAGTCACTGATAGACCACAGATCACCGACTGTCTGCGCCATATTATTGGAGACGGACAGTGTCAGGTGCTGCAACTGCTCCAGCATGCTTGATGCATGCATGGTCAACAACATTGACTCGCGGTAGGACAACACCACTCGCACTCCGTCCCGACTTTGGTACAGGGCCAGTAGGATATCGCATCGCTAAAACATATTAGCGATAAGATATTCAATTTATGTGTGCACAATCATTTGAAGTGCCCTTGCCTCTGACAATAGGTTTTCATGGAACAACTGGTTGTGCTTGGTCTCTACCGGCTCGTCAAGGACGATTACACCAGTATTGGGCTCCTCGACCCCCTCCGGCATGGCGGAAGACCATGATGTACACTTCAGCAAGATTTCAAAGGGTATATCCTCTTTTGGATCGATGGTCATTATCTGAGCATGCATCCGCTCGGGGTCGTGTTGCGGCGCAGTGATACTCAGCAATATCTGTATAATGGAAGATTCGATATAACGGCGAAGAATGACAGACCATAGAGTTGCCAGAACGAGATACCTTGGCTGACCGCTCTTACCACTGAGATAGTCAACCTGCCTTCCCACAGATCTGGGGGCTTCAGTGCTAGCCCATTGGGCAGCTTTTGGCCGGCTATTGTGAAGTGGGGGGAAGACACAGCTCTCCCCGACCTCAGGGGGGTTCGCTTTAGTTGGGAGAGTCTTTGTCATGGTTGTGATTGCAGGTAGTCTTTGAAAGTAGTTATTTAAGAGTATGTGGGCTTCAGTTCCTCCGGAGGGAAAATATAAATTGGCCCAATTTGGCCAGACAGGGAAGACTAGCCTGGCGTATATCACCTGATGGATGGCTCATTTTCAACAAGTCCCTTGCGCATCCAAGACCGTCTAAGACCACAGGAGGTATGAATGCACTCTTCTGTAGCAAATGCATTCTTTGGTCATATGGTCTGTAAGCATTACTCCTCCATTGCTGGGCCTTTCTTTTTCTGCGCCTGGCCCATGGAGGTGCACAAAGCGCTGCAGCAAATTTTGGATCAATGTTCGAATTGCAAGCAAGGACACATCCCTCACACATATCGGTCAGTAAACGAATATCACCCGTGGCTCTTCTGCTAGATAAGATGTCCCTTCATGGACGTCCACACCGAATTATCTTCTCTTCCATGAATGATACACTAGGAATGACCCAGAAGGCAGGATGTTATGCAAGGATGTTGACAAACGAAATGAAAAAGTGCAACGAGACGTGCATTTCTCTGCTGGATAATATACAAGTCCATAGGCCTGCTACCTGTATTTTACCGTGAGTCGGGCGCCAAGCTACGGCGGACTATTTGTACAAAAGGGACTTTTGGTTTTCTTATAATGATTACATCTCACCACACTTACCCTCCCTACAGTTGCACGCACTGCAGTAATATTTATATTAAATCCTTATATACTAAGGCTATGTAGTTATATCTGTTAAAGACTTAGGGGGTACTCCACCACTTATACTATGTATTCAAAATATATATAAGTATGGTGATAACTGATATTTAATATCCTACTACTATACCTGAATAAGAATTCAATATTACTACTCTTAATTTCAATATCCTTACTATATAAGAATTCGATATTGATACTCTTCGATTCAATATCCCTACTATATGAGAATTTGATATTGATACTATTCCATTTGATATCCCTACTATACGGTACCTAATATCTGTATACTTTCAATATTGTGTGGAGGTAGTGGCAATAGGTAATGCTGCAAACAGTAAAAAAAATCCCAAGTCCCTTTTGTACAAATAGTCCGCTGTACAACCTCCTTTAGCATATTGCAAGGAGGAAAATGTGGATTTAAATGTTGGACTGTAAGCAAGGACTCGCCCCTCACACATACGAACATACGACTACCAATCGTCCTGCTGTATGAATCTGCAGAGCCATTATACAACCTCCAGAATGGTTACCATATCACAGCCAGAATTGGCTACACAAGTAGCACATTTCCGAGACATTGTGGGAAGTTGTGTGGCACACCGCCATATGAGACCTAGCGATCTCTCTCTCGGCCTGTCAGATAATCCTGTCATTCTTACAAAGGCTGACTTTATCATCCCAGATTGTTTGCTCGCCGATCAGAAGAAACTATAGCGCACCATGACAAGAACCCAGGGCGACCGACAGGCTGATGTGGAGGAGACAGGCGTCTGTATCTTTCCGCAGCTGAGCAAGACGGAAGGTGATATCGCAGCCTACAAAGAAACAGATCCACTTGAAATCCCAGCGGCGCCCATTTCCGAAGTTCTACAGGACCAGGGTATTCGCCTGAGCTCGCTGGTTTTGGCGGCGTGGGCTGCTACTTTGAGGTGTTTTACCGAGTGTCAGAAGGCGCAGTTCTGGGTCGGACATGGAAGGGAGGCTGTCGCCGAGGCTACACTTGATGGATTGACTGATCTACTGTCCATCCCGCTCGATCCCCAGAAGCCAATGAGAACACTATGTAACGAAGCTGAATGGACGATGCTACAGCCTCGCCTACCAGGGCATGCTCCATGCAACATTGGACTGGTGTTTCAGGAAGGTGTCGAGATTCATTGCCCGACGCTACGTAGCGATGACCAGGACCTTCAGATAAGCCCTCCCGTGAGTGTCCTCCAGCGTTGAGAACTAGCATTTGAAAGCTAACTGCGTATGGCATGTAGGGTTGTGACGTTGCCTTGCACGTTGACCTGGATACAGATCGGCTGCGGCTGTCTCTACGCTTTAGAGACACCCTGCTGTCTTCCACGGCAGCAGAAAATGTGGTTAGTACCGTTAAGCAAGCTATACTCGAGGCCATCAAATCTCTGGACCACCCGGTCTCCAACCTGATGCTTTGCACCGGGTTACATCTGGGCCAATTGGAAACTTTCAGCAGACATGCTTCGGCCCTCAACACACGGCGCACATTGCCGTGGTGGCGTGCATTGAGCCAGTCGGTTATTCAGCAAGGGAAGAATTGTGATCGACTAGCAATTGATGGATGGGACGGTCGGTTCACCTTCGGGGAGCTGGAAGAGACATGTTCCCGTGTTGCAGCGCATTTGCAAACTATGGGGATAGGGCCCCGGATGATGATCCCACTGTGTTTTGAGAAGTCTGTCTGGGCAATTATTGTGGCCATCGGTATTCACATGGCTGGAGCCGCCTTCGTTCCTTTGGACCCAGCCCTCCCAGTCCACCGTTTGCACAAAATCATCGCTGCAGTGGGAAGCGAGTTTGCAGTTGTTTCGCCACTGCAGAAGCGTTTAGTTGAGGGCCTCTCAGTGACTCCCATCATAATCAACCCGATTACAGCTGCCACCTTCCCACCTGCTAATGCTCTGATAAATCCAGAAGTATCAATGGATGATCCTGCATACTGTCTCTTTACATCAGGGAGCACCGGAATCCCCAAAGGATGCATCATCAGCCAGGAAGCTCTCGCGGGGGTTAGCGACCATGCAGAGACGATTCATCTAAGTGGTCAATCTCGCGTACTCCAATTTGCCTCTTATTCATTTGGTATATCAATTATCGAGATTTATTGCACACTGGGTGCAGGAGCAACTGTTTGTGTGGTGGCGGATGCGGACTGTTCCGGCCTGAGAAGTCTCGCCCGTGCCATCAACAGGATGGAAGTGAACTGGACCTTCATGACCCCCACGATGATCGGCTCGCTACATCCAAAGGACGTCCCCTGTCTGCAAACTATAGTCACTGGAGGAGAGCCGTTGCAGAAACGTCAAGTCGTCACCTGGGCGAATGCTGTCAGACTATATCAGGGCTTTGGCTTGACGGAGTGGAGCGGAACTTGCTGCATTTCGCCACGAATTACCTCTCCCTCTTCTGTTGGTGTGATTGGACGTCCTGTTCCCAATGCACGAGTATGGCTGGTTGAGCCTACCAACCACACTCTCTTGGCTCCAGTCGGCGCGGTCGCTGAGCTGTGTATTGAAGGCCCTTGTCTGGCTCAGGGCTATCTTGGCGATGCTGAAAAGACATCAAAGGCCTTTATTTCCCATCCTGGGTGGCACCGGAATTCATTTCCCCCAGTCTCCGGTGGCAATGGCCGACTGTATAGGACGGGAGATCTGGTGCGCTATATGTGCGATGGGACTATCAAACATCTCGGGCGAAAGGACACGCAGCGCAAGGTCCGGGGACAGCGGGTTGACCTAGATGAGGTGGAATACCACCTGAAACAGTGCTTTCCACAGGCACCACGTGTGTTCGCCGATGTCATCAGTCCGTGTGGTGATGGTGGTCAGACACACGTGTTGGCAGCATTTGTGCAGAGCAACGAGTCCGTGGCAGATTCCAACGCTTCAGCCGACGGGAACGATGACTGGTTCATTCCAGTTAACGCTGTCCTTCAAACCCAGGTAAATGCAGCCTTAGAATTCCTGTTCACAAGGCTGCCACGGTACATGGTGCCTGACCTCTTTCTTTCCCTCCGTACAGTTCCCCTTACTGTCACTGGAAAAATCGACCGCCGGCGCCTCTGCACACAGGCCAACAAGCTCAGCCGCCGCCAGCTGCTCGGCAAAGACCAGATGGATCAACCGCGCCGTGCGCCTTTGACAGAAATCGAGGCGTTGTTGGCGTCGCTGGTGGCAAAAGTCCTTAATACTTCCCTAGTGGGACTGGACGATAACTTTTTTCACCTCGGTGGGGACTCAATCAAGGCCATGGCACTGGTTGGTGAGGCGGACCTCAAGCATGGTCTACGTATCACCGTCGGCGAGATCCTCACCCATCCAACAGTGGCTCAACTAGCTGCGGTTGCTCAGAGTAAATCCGTCAGTCGGGGAGCCAATCTGACAGTAGCTCCATTTTCCCAGCTGCACGAGGCCGATATTCGAGACGATGTCATACAGGCAGCTCGCGATCAGTGCCAAGTTGAGAGCTCCATGATTGAAGATATATACCCATGTACACCTCTTCAGGAGGGAATGTTTGCCTTGGGCAGAAAACAGGCTGGAGGATTTGTAGCACGCTGGGTGTTTGAGTTCCACAAAATGTCTGATGCAGATATGGAGCGGTTGAAAGGAGCTTGGATTCGGGTCTTTGAGGAAGCTCCCACTTTGAGGAGTAGGATCATACTATCCTCTTCACAACGCATGTATCAGGTCTTGCTCCGAGAAATGCCAAGGTGGCATCAGTCGGACATCTTATTGAACTCCGACCTACAGGAGGAGAGGGGCAGCCTCTTAGTTGACTTCGGCCTCCCGCTGGCCAAAATGTCTATTCATCGGCAGAGCACCACCGATTGCCTTCAACTGGTTTTGACAATGCACCATTCGGTGATCGATGGGTGGTGTTTTCGGAAGATTTTGGATCAAGTGGAAGCGGTCTATCATGGGAATGCACTACCAGCATCACCCCCATTCTCATTATTCGTAAACTACCTCCATCAGCTCCCAGACCATAAGGAGTACTGGAAGAACTATCTCTCCGGCCTAAATGCGGAGGTCTTCCCGGCAGTATTGCCAATGTCCTATAAGCCGTCCCCAACCGCAGAGGCAACAGATTGGATTGACTCGGTGAACTTTACCCCCGGGAGATTTACCCGTTCTTCTGTTTTACGGCTTGCATGGGCCATGGTCCAGTCTCAATATCAGGGTAACTATGATATTGTCTACGGGGTTACTGTGTCCGGGCGGAATGCTCCAGTCCCTGGTATACTCACAATGACCGGCCCGACAGTGGCTACTATGCCGTTGCGGATCCAATTGGATCCCGCTGCATCAATAGAGGCTACATTGGAACGCTTAGTTCAACAGACAGTGCAAAGCATTCCTCATGAGCAGACAGGGTTACAAAACATGAGAAAATGGGGTGGAGACATTGCAACCGCGTGCGATTTCCAGACGCTACTGGTCATTCAGCAAATTGATGGCAGCACTGGCTACAGCTTGCTGGGCACCGAAGCGCAAGAATCCAGTTTCGCCGCGTTTTGCACGTACACTCTCACCTTGGTCTGTAATCTCAACTCAGACCCCGTGGAATTAAAGGCCTGGTTCGATCCAAAGCTCGTACCGGAACGGCAAGTACAGCGAATGCTCCGCCAGCTGAAACATGTGGTTCAAGCCATATGTAGAGCCCCGTCGTCAACTGTCGATGATTGTATGACACCAAATGCCGGTGATATCCAGGAGATCCATTCATGGAATCAGCAAATCCCCTCCTTGTCGGACCGCAGCGTTAATGAGCTGATTTGCCAAGGCAGTGTGGAACATCCCAGCCGCCTAGCTGTCGATGCGTGGGACGTGCAATTCACCTATCAAGCCCTCAATGAGCTCTCAACTACTCTAGCACAACACCTGGTGACAATAGGCGTACGGACTGGGGATTTCATTCCAATATGCTCGGAGAAATCCGGTTGGACGATCATCTCCATGTTGGCCGTGATGAAGTCTGGCGCTGCGTTCATTCTACTCGATCCCGCCGTGCCCAAGCAGCGGCTGGTTGACAGCTGCCAGCAAGCCAAGTCCCAACTTGTCCTCACGACGACAGTCAACATGCAGCTTGCTTTGGAGCTCGCGACCAGAGTGGTAGTCGCGGACGATCAATATCTGTCCAGGAAGGATATATCGCTTCCGACAGTCCGGCCAGACTGGCCGTTGTTTGCAGTGTTCACTTCTGGTTCGACTGGAATCCCCAAGGCTGCCATGGCGGATCATCAGTCGTTCCTGGCGTACTCTTGTCCCATAGTCGAACGTGTCAGAATTGATGAGAAAGTCAGATGGCTCCAATTCTCTTCATACGCATTTGATATGAGCGTCAATGAGACCCTGTGGATACTTCTGGGTGGTGGCTGTTTATGCGTCCCATCCGAGAGCCAGCGTATGAATGACTTCGTCGACACGGTGGCCAAGTTCCGACCTACCCATGCGGTGTTAACACCTTCCCTTATGCGCTCGCTCAATCCTAAAGAGCTCCCGTCTCTACGAGCGCTCATGCTAGGTGGAGAGCCCACACAGCCTTCGGAGATCAATGCCTGGAGCCCGTACATGGAGCTGATGATCGGGTATGGTCCGGCAGAATGTGGAGTTACTCACTTACGGTACTTTAGCGACAGTCCCAACGATCCTTACAACTCGGTAGGCCACTCGACAGGGGGCGCCAGTTGGCTGGTGGCACCAGATGACCCCCAGAGGCTGGTTCCGATCGGTGCTATCGGCGAGCTTTTACTGGAAGGGCCGTTTGTTGGACCGGGATATCTCCATAACGCTGCGAAGACCGAGGAATCCTTCATTCCCGAGCCCCATTATGTGAAAAGCCTCCGGCGCTCCCCCAGCCGCGTGTACAAAACTGGTGACTTGATGCGATACAACGTCGATGGATCATTGAGCTTCGTCGGCCGTATCGACTCCCAGGTGAAGATTCGTGGCCAAAGGATCGAGCTGGCGGACGTAGAGACCCATCTCCTCACCTGTTTCCAATCCCGTGTGCAGCTTGTGGTCGAGCTGATCTCCCCCAGAGTCAGCCAGGCGGCGCCATTTCTGGCCGCCTTCATCTACACAGCCATCGAAGGAAATGAAGGACCACAGCTGGATACCCCAGAGACCATCTGCAGCTGCGGTGCCTTCTACAAACCTGAACGGCGCTTTCATGAGCGGGCTGCGGCGGCTCGTGCTCGGCTACGCGACCGGGTTCCTCGCTTCATGGTCCCGTCTATGTTCATTAATCTGGTTTATATGCCACAAACGCCTAGCGGCAAGGTGGATCGTAAATACCTCCGCAGGGCACTTTCGGAACTGCCAGACGAAGAGCTTAAGCAATTCCGGGCAGGAGTCGAGAAAAAGCGCGGCGCAGCGAACGAGCTGGAAAAGAAGATCCAGCGGTTCTGCGCGACAGCTCTGCAAATTCCACCCCAGGATATCGGTCTCGATGATAATTTCGTCCAGCTAGGCGGCGATTCCATTAGTGCCATGTATATGGTTGCCGAAGCCCGCAAGGAAGGCATCTACATGTCCGTTGCTGATGTCCTCGACAACCCGCGTCTCTCCACTTTGGCCAACCAGGCAAGGCGCCAGCACAGCTGCGGCAACATGTACAGCCCTACCAGCGCCGATATCAAGCCTTTTGCGTTGGTAGACGACGTGCTGCGAGCAGAAGCAACCCGCCTGCTGTTAGATCTCCGGATTGTAGATCGTGAAGCGCATATTGCTGATATTCTCCCGGTGACCGAAAGTCAGGACGTCTTCCTCAACCAGTGGACCCCAGTCTTCAGCTGCTACTTCTTAACGGGGTTCGTGGACGGAAGGCAGCTTCGTGATGCTTGTCAAGCGGTTGTATCGACTCACAGTATTCTTCGCACGGCCTTTATTAGAACGAGTCAAGCGCTGGTTCAGGCGGTCCTGCAGGACATCGATCTACCATTTCATCAGACCACGACGAACGAGGATTTGCTGACCTACTGCGATTCAATGTGGCAGGGTGACTCTGAGATCTCATCGACCGTGAACACTGCACCTCTGCGTTTCATTCTTGCCTCGCGGTCAGCAACAGAGCACGCTTTCATCATCCGTATCTCACACGCACAGTACGACGGTATTTCCATGCCAACCTTGATGAATGATCTGGGACAAGCCTACTCGGGAGGGAAGATTGAGTCGACTATAGCCTTCGCCACCTACATGCATCTCCGCTCGTCGCACGACCATGCGGCGACATTCGACTTCTGGCGTCAATATCTGCTCAACTCATCAGTAAAACCGCTGAAAATCTCCCCGACAGCCCCAACACTGAGCCGTGTTAACGCCTGCAGCCGTGCCCGCATCACCACAGGACAGAACATTCCAATGCCGAATCCCCCCAGAGGGATTACCGTTGCGACTCTCGTCAAGGCCGCTGCCTCCTGGCTACTCGCACGAGCTGGCGATCAAGATGATATCGTTCTTGGTCAAACGGTCACAGGACGCAGCATGCCCATTGTTGGTGTGGAAAGCATGCTCGGTCCGTGCCTGAACACCATCCCGTTCCGAGTGAGCCTCCAGCCAGGGTGGACCATCTTAGACCTCCTGCAGCACGTTCAAACGCAATGCGCTCGCACTTTTGAGTATGACTACGTGGACCTTGGTGATATTGTGCGCACCAGTACCAAGTGGTCCGAGGATAGCTACCTCCCTTGCGTGATACAGCATCAGAATGTGTCGCAGACCTCTACGCTCGCAATCAAAGATGTCGAGTGTACCTCGTCTGGCTGGGCATATTTCATTCCTCCGGCCGGAATGTGGATTTTGTCTACCCCACAGGACTCGAACTTACAAGTCATGCTGTGTGCATCTGGAGCCGTTATTTCACTAGAGACGGCAAAATCATGGGTTAACCAGCTGTGCACCATCATCTCTACATTTGCAAGCCAACCTGGGATGATGTTGGATAGTATCCACATATGATGTCTATTTTCTGACGCGGTAATCAGCCGACCTACAATAGATAGAGGTTTCCAAATGCGATCGGATTCTGATGTCTTATTGCTATCTTCCATTCATGTGATAACCTGCATTCACCGATTGCCTACGGTTTGATGCCCAGTAAGTCATGACGCAAAATCTTCCGTACCAATATATTCGCCTCGAAGTCTCGGTAAACCCACTCTCCACCACACGTCACCTACGTAGACGCCGTCAACAACAAGAGAACAAGACACAATATAATATGAATATGTACAGCTCGGGTTAAGGTTAAATCAGAATAATTCAGCCTGATTGAAAAGAATCCACCTGCAAAAATCCATGCCATGCGGGAACTTCGGTATATCCTGTCCTCGCCTGGAGATGTAAGTGGAATATCCAAAAGATACAGGCAAGAAAATGCACAAAACCCGCAGGTCATTGAATTTCCCTTAGTGTAGATGAGTTTTGCTGTTGTGGTTAGGACTTACCTCTTGGGCCAGTGATTTATGTATGACACTGAGGGATTAAATTACGGCGCGGAAACCCCGGAGGACCGACGATCCTAGCCGGAAAGGCAGCATAGCCGTCAAAACTCTAACTGACACGTTGGCATGGTTGTAGTGGGTATTCCTGTTCCAGGATGCTTTTCATCAACCTATTATGACGCAGAGCCTCGATTTCCTCTGCGGGCAATGTAATGGTCATATCCCAAGTTTCCCTCCCATCCGCATTGAATCTCTTCGGCAGTATGAGGCAAGTCCCCGGAATTGGTGCTGGCAGGATGTCTAACGTCGTGATTCGGTCTAGTGTTTGGCCGAAGTCTAGCTCGAAGGAGTCCCAATGGCGCAGACTCGAAATCATGACGTCTGTAGGAGTGATGCGGGAACTACACCAGTCAGTTGAGTGGAATACTCGAGACAGAACTCCCCCAGCGTAGTCGTTATCTACCCGAGAGATCTGGGATCGGATTCGAAGCGCAAGCTGAGTGAGAAGACGTATCTCTTCGTCAGAGATTGTAAGTGTGTCGCCGGGCCGCTTGTCACTGTCATTCAAAAACTGCAGCTCTGATGCTGAGACTTTCGCGTGCATCATGACTACTGAATTCCCAAGATAGTTTGTTGGAAGGCGCGGATCACATCTCTGGCGAGTATCAACAGCGATGCCCAGGGTAGAATGGAAGTCCGGTAACATCGGTTGCATAGTTGCTAGCCTTCCCTGATTGATGCAAACCCATACCAACGAGCTCAGGATATCACAGGATGACACGTACACTCCCTGGCTTGGGAGACTTTCCTTATGACACATTGCCAGCAGGCCAATGCAACGGGATTTCAATCCGGCGATGCGCTCAGAGGAGAAGACAAAATTATGGCTGGCCAGTGCGTGATTGGCAAGGTCACCATGTCCTGCTCCGCTGATTGTGGAATTTTTCTCATACAGGTCAGCTCCAGATGTCGAATATCGTCTTGCCAGGTTTTCTAGAAAGAGCCTGGTTTCTGCTTGGGCGCCCATGGAGGTTGGGAAAGGCTGTACTGATCGTGGGACATTTCGACAGCACACTGCGAGGAGGTTGAGAAGTGCACCAAGTCCACTACCATCCAACGCCGCATGACTTGTCATGACACAGAGGATAATGCCATCAGCAAGGACATTCAGCTGGAAGCGACTGACAGGGGCAGGTAAGGCTGAACATTTGAACTCTGGCGTAAGTTTTGCGAATGCTTCGCGACAGCCGACCTCATTTCCCTGGTCCGCCGCGGGGGTGGAGTTGGCTGGTGGTGAAGAAAGGCGAAACTCGGGGTAGCATTTCATGTAGAGAACCGAATCCAGACTGGATGTCTTGGTCGACGGGCGAACTTGCATTGCATTTGCCTTGTCGGATACATTGGAGGGAGCAACCTCACCGGCAAGGAATGGAAGAATATCTATTAATTGTGATATACCGTTTCGAAGAATTGAGACGCCGTCTTCCAGCCGCTGGGGTTGGAATGAAATCCCACAGATGCCGTAAACGAAGGGGGGAAATATGTGGTCAAAAGGGGTGAGGGTGTAGGGTCCGAAGCACACACCAGTCATGGTGTTGATTTCTAGATGGGATCAAAAATTAGCCAAAACGAGGGTCGAAATAGGTCGTTCGCTGATGGCGCTTCCCTTTATACACCACAGCAACAGAACATACACCCATGCGTTTTGAAGAGTCCATAGGTGAATGACGACAGAATCTACGATTCCCGTCCTGATTTTGGTTTGTCCCATCAGATCTCTCAGTTTTACCATGGCTTCAACAGGCCAGTTGCCGAGGTTCACGTCGCTTTATACTTTCCTTCCCCGTATTGCATTTGTCATATATAAATACTAGGTTAGATAGATTAGAAGATTCGGAGCTTCATTTCTTGCGCTTTTCGCGTATATGCGTTTACAGTACGAATACTATTAGCGGAAATGGCTGTTGACAGTAGTATATTCCTACATGTTGTCATTGTTATACATGAACATTTGTTTCTTGTCTACGCCATTACCAGCCGCCCAGCGATGTTTAGATGTGTCCGTAAACGGGCACATCTTATCCACCGAGAGAACTAATTATCTGCCTTTGAATAGAAATCTCCTGGCGTCTGCGAATTGAAATCCTGCCAAGCATGTTTGCAGCGAACATGACCCCATGCTTTTGCGGAGTTGGCCTTCCGTTGACCAGCTTCATGTCGTACTTCAGCAGCAAATGACACAAGACGATCTTGATCTCGTGGACGGCAAAGAACCGACCCGGACAGGCATAAACCCCGTAGCCAAAGCCCATGTGATCAGGACTCGTTGAAACACATTGGTGCAAGTCCTGCTGTCCCGGAATCTGCCGCAACTTCAAGAACCGATCGGGCATGAATTCCTGTGCATTAGGATAGATCGAGTCGTCCCACATGCGGTGGACGGGAACCATGAGCTGTTGGCCTTTTGCTATTCGGGTACCATCCGGAAGATGAAAGTCCTTCTTGGCCTTGCGCTGCATGCCCACTGTTCAAAGATGGTTAGAGAAACAGAACCCGAAATGGAAACGGACGCCCTACCTATGGCAGCTGGTTTTAGCCTTTGACTCTCCTTCATAACACTGTCTAGGAGCTTCAATTTGTCCAATGACCCTTTCCCCAAGCCCCCATCCTGGGATATAACTGAGATGATCTCCCCCCGGAGCTGGCGCACCAGCTGTTCCCGCCCACAGATATCATAGACCACTTGAGACAACATGTCTGTGGCGGTGTGAAGACTGACAAAAAAGAATGCCAGGTGAATAAGGGCCGGGTCATACTCCTTTCCAGCACTGAGTTCGTCAAGCCATTCGACTAAAGCGAGGAAATCAGGATCGCCCTCCGTACGCATCCCGGGGGTTTCCTTTCTTTTTTCAAGAACGAATCCCAGCAGACTGCGTGTTTCTGCCAAGGTTAAACGCAGCTTTCGGAAGATTGGCAGCGACCAATGAACTAGCGGACGCAAAGACTTGGGCCAGAAATGCAGCTGCTCAGCAGCCATACTTGCCGTTTTTGTATACTCCTTGATAATTCGCAGCCAATCCTTGTTGAGAGATAGCTGCTCTCCCCAGAATACCCTGGTAGTGACACGGGCAATGAGCTCGAGAATCGTGTCCCTTAAACCTATCTCTTGCCAATCTACATCTATTCAGTTAGCCCCAAAGCAGAGAAGTACAGAGCCAATGAAGCTACCAGGGTTATCGGTAAATAGGTCCGCCAGTGCCAACGCAGTTTC
Source organism: Aspergillus pseudoviridinutans (assembly GCF_018340605.1). Taxonomy (NCBI): domain Eukaryota; kingdom Fungi; phylum Ascomycota; class Eurotiomycetes; order Eurotiales; family Aspergillaceae; genus Aspergillus; species Aspergillus pseudoviridinutans. Next base: position 45,296 of record NW_025091282.1, on the reverse strand, counting down.
ATTGGACATCGTACCCGTTAGCCTTCCTGTAGTAATACATTACCACCGTTAGTAGGATTGGTGTCTGTATAAGCAGTTGCTCTCGGGGCGCCACATACCAAGTGGAATGCCTGTCAACTTCTTTCGGATTACGCTCCTCAACAGTCTGCCATTGTACGAATCCATTTTGAAAATTTCAAGCCCGGGGATATCTGAATGCAAGTTCTCATCGATGATACCATGGCTGGTGATGCTACGGTGATTCTGGAGATCCTCGGCGTATTCCGGCGGCACTATGTATCGAGGACCATAGTCGGTCATCAAGAGAAACGTCTTTCTGGCCTAGACAAAGAGAGCAGGAAACAAACCGATTAGCCTTTCACCGGAACAGCGGTATGCGAACTCAAGACGTTACCTTGCCAAAACCGGACTCGAGCATGTCAGCTGCAGCAATTGCAAATCTCTTTTTGGCATTTGTGTAGAAAAGGTCTGTCAAGGCTTTATCATTGTGAAGAGGAAGCTCCTCATCTCGTCTGAACAAGACCAGAGCCGCTATGAAGACACCAATGGCCAGAAAGCCAAATGGGAAAAGTGCGTCCCTTGTGTACGCATTGTCCATCGTGACCCTGCCAGGCACGAAGATTCAGGTTCTGGAAAGAGTCGAGAGAGTTTTCCGAATGCCGTGGAGCAAAAGCAAAACGAGTCACGAATTCCAAATGTGGTTTACCACTTTACTTAAGTTTTCTAAATATGTATTCTGCCTCAACCTTTCCCTAGCTGATGTTGTGAAGAATGATCCCGATATGCGTGTTTGCTACGAGGAAGGTATTTATCCCTTTTCCCGATAATTTGCAAGGGTATGTAAGAATGATCAGCTGTATGTCCCCTTGCAGACAATCAGCTGTTATGGCTCTCGTCTCCGGTTTACCTCTTTCGAAACCCAATATCTTCATAAATGGAGCAGCAAAACACCATGAAGGATTCACTTGCTTACTTGTTGTCGGTTATTAATTCTAGAACCATTATATTCCAAATGGGCTGACTGCATCGCTTATCCTCCCAAAAGAAGCACCTGTGCCTTCAGAACACGGCGTCCCTCTACTTATTTTCTAATACAGAGTGAAAGAGGACACTCAGGCACCCATGCATAAAATCTGGAGAGTAATAAATAAATCGAATATAATACCCCCCTAATATAAAAATGGGTCATAATAGTTTATAGTAATAATAACCCACTCAAGGTCCCTTAAGCTAGAAATTATACTTTACCTTTTATAATTATAAACGCGATTTTTTTTTCTTTTTTTCTTTTTCTTTTTTTTTACCAAGTAATTCGCACTTAATCCACTAGTTATTAATAACCTTAACTACTAGTTAAAGCCAAATTACTTAACTATATCTGCGGCTGCAAAGAATATGATATAGTAGAAGTAGAGTTGCATTTAGTCCAAGTTCGGGCAAGTCCAAGCCCAGTTGGAACTGAACCTCATTTGACTCTTGAGTTGGAATTCTACAGTTCCATGTCAAAAGTTTCCCCCCCCCCCCCCCCCCCCCCCACCACCACAAAAACGCCCCCGCCAACTAAATTTCAAAATATATATTTCTCTTTGTATAATTATTCTTAGACAAGTGTGATTGTCCAGGGTTAATGTATATATATATATAAACCATCACTACTTCCATACCAAACCCTGATAGAAATGATTATTCCCTTATATCTCACCAACCACTAGATGCTTTGAATTGATATTTCATATTTAGATAGACTAGATACTAGGCTATATAGTGATATCAATGTTTCTAGAGAAATCCTAGAAATTAGTGATTACTAAGCAAAACAGTGAGGATTAGTTAACTAGATAAAACAAAAAAAAAACTGTAACCAATGGATTAACCAAATGGTTTTGAGTTTTGGTGTAGGGAAACAACAACCGGTGCAGTTCCCTAGGCTAGGAACTGAACCTCACTGCTGTGAGTTCAGTGAGGGTTGGATTTGATTTAGTGTTCAGTTATGCAATTCTACTTTCCCACTATAGAGAGTAATAGAAAGCATGCTATTAGTAGTTAAGGTAAGAAAATAGAAAAGCTTACATAAGTATTATTAATTATATTTAATATAATCTATATTAATCTTCTAGCTCCTTCTATTAGTGTGAGGATCTACATATCAGGGTAGATAGCCTGTTGACTAGGTAAGAATTKGTGACAATAATTAATAAAGGAGAATGGTAGAGAGTAGTAGATTATATAAGAACAAAACTAATCCTTATCTTCTTAAATATTAGATAAGGGAGATACTATTTATCTTCACTACCCTTCCTAGATGCTTACAGCAATAATTTAAAAATAGTTTAAGGTATTAAAATAGGAGGCTAAAAATAATTAGAAAGTAAGGGGTAGCTATATGTTACGACACCAACACAGCCGCATTAGCGCAAGGCGGATGTGACAGGCAGAAACCGAAGGATCGCCAATCACCAATTGATCCCAAGGGATCACTGAGCAATCCAGGAGGACACTTAATCTGGATGGGTATTCCGCAGGAAAACAGTTCAGTAGTTGCTTACTAAATGGTAATACCAAATCATTATGGAGGATAATTATCAATTACCTAAAGGACACCATTATCGGCCGCACCATCACGTGATTGCTACCCCAGGAAATGGGCAACTGCTAAATGAAGGAGTATTACCTCTACTCCTAGAACTACTCCATAGATACCTTAGGAGTAGCAGAGGAAGTCGCGAATGAGTTACAACTAAGGAACTATATAAGGACACTCATTCACACTGTATCTAGTACTCTTAGTTTTAGTTCCTTATGTTCAATATCAATTACAAATCATTCACTTAAGTACAAGTTCACTAGTCCGATTCGTCAGTTACTCTCTACTATTAAGTATACGTACTCAATAGGCCTTGCTTCTATCTCTACTGTTATTATTCTTATATTACCTTTAGATTACCCTTAACTATAGAGAAGGTCATTGTATCACTGATTAATAGGCTACCTGGTTGGTAGGCCTTAGGCGAGTATTGGATATAGTCCAGGGACTATATCACCCCATTCCTAAAGTAGTTAACTAGCAGAGAACAGCAGAGACAGATCCCAGGGTGTGATAAATTGAACACCATACAGTACAAATTGCTTTGGGAAGTTTGATCAACTCTTGACATCAAACATCATGGCAGGAAATGCGCCACAGACCCCCACCAGCTCAAATGTTGGTCGGGCAGGAACACCACAGTAATCGGCTGTAACTGCACAACCTCAGCAGACATACATAACTAAGGATGAAGTAATAGCTATGCTCAGTTAGCTCCAGGAGCACATCCATCAGTTAGAGCAGCAGAATAAAAACCTGAATAGTTGACTTGCAGCTAAATCTGTCAAGATCAGACTACCTAAACCATTTGATGGTACTCAGACCAGGTTGCAATCATTCCTCACACAGCTGGATATATACATCTAAGTTAATAAGGAAAAACTTGTAAATAAAGCAGACAAAGTCCTTTTTACTACCATATATCTCACCAGACCAGTGTTTGATTGGTTTGAACCCTTCATCAGGGATTACTAGACTAACACTGTAAAAAAGCAGGACAATAACACTAAGAAGATATTCGCCAGTTACGCCAAATTTAAGAAGCAGCTTGAAGGGACCTTCAGCGATATTAATAAAGGAAGGAATGCTGAAAGATAGCTATAGTAACTTAGGTAGATAGGATCTGTGGGAGATTATGCTTCCAAGTTTCAACAGATCATATCCTACTTAGACTGGGACGACGATGCCTACATCTTATGATTTAAGGAAGGACTGAAACTGGAGATCCAGGAGAAACTAATCTGGATGGAATGACTGGATAGCCTCAACAAAATAATTAAATAAGCAGTTAAGATTAACAACAAACTGTATAACTTTAATATGCGTAGGAGAGAGCAAAGTAACTAGAATAGCTTCCACAACAGGCGCACCATGAGCTATTAACCAAACAATAGAAGGCCAGCTCAACCACAGAGCCAAGGATATGCTGATCCTTATGGGCCATGACCAATGGAGTTAGACACAACTCAACAGACGGCACTTTCCAATGAGGAAAGAGAATAGTAACAAAAAGAGAAACTATGTTTCTAGTGCAGGAAGCCAGGGTATATATCCAGAGCCTGCAAACAGCAACCCTGGAGGGGTAAGCAGGGTGGAAAGAAACAGTTATAAGCTATGAAAGAGCTCAGTGCTATAATAGGCAGAGAAGGTTATAACACCACAGGAAGTGGAGTTATTATTAGACCTATTAGACTAAGAAAGGCTGATAAATAACTTAAGAAACTGTACCAGGAGTGTATAAATTTAAGTGACAAAGAAATCGAAATGGAGCTTAAGAGAGAAGCTTCCACTGATTATAAAAGCGCAAACGATGATTGGCCTGTCAAGGATTCAAATGTCCTTGCAGCCACTAATCAGAGGTTGTTAAACAGTGATATAGACAGCCTCATTGACTAGGAAAATGTTATACCTGAAGAACTATTACGCAAATAGACAACACTCTCTAGTAAGGAGATATATCAGGGTATCGGTCCTGATAAAAAAAAGACCGACCACAAAGAGCCAGATCAAGAGGATTTTCCCGTGATAGATTAGGCCACTATTAACCAACCTATTGATCCACTTGACGAAGAGTATGGAACTCAGTGGATGGGCCCTAATCCTAATAAGGAGCAGCCCTATGAGATTCCTGAGATACCCTACAGACAATCCCCACAAAATAATGATGAGGCAGACTAGTACACTGCATGGCTGCAGCAACCAGACAGGAATTAGTTGACTAAATTAGAAGTACACTAACTGAATGAACAAATCCTTAAGAAGGTGAAATAAGGAGTAACTGGATATACTTATCAAAACTTGGAATGTTGGACCTAGGTTAAATCTTAGGAGCAATATATAACACATTATAAACAGCATGTGGTATACTGTCGGAAGTACAGAAAATAGAACTAAGAATATCATTGGGAACTCTAAGAGGTTTCTCAAAAGAAACTACCAGGGCCAGTCCATGGGTTATATAATTATGACTAGTGCCTATATTAATACTTTTAGGCACACCCCAGACACAAAAGCATGTCCTGGATTATGTGCTACAGCAATAATTACAGCACCCACCATAATAATAAGTATATGGTGAAATTTTGGCCAGAAATACTAGAAGTTATGAAATAGAATAATACTTATCCATGCTGGAAGCTTGAATGCTCTTGCAAAGGATATAGGAAACATCTAGAGCATAACTTAATACACTAGACAGCATATTTTGAAGAACAGTGCATTATATATTATGAGGGAAAGCTAGAGGGAGGGTACTTCCCAGAACAGCCATGAGGCACCAGGATACCATGATGGGGAACCCTACACCTTGCAGCAATAATGGTGCAACATGGCAAGCATCTGAAGCTAGATGCACACATTCTTAATCAATTAGCCAGAGTGATGATTGATTCAGGAGCAACAGGTAATTATATGCACCCAGAATTCATGAAGAAGCTAGGGCTTCTAGGAAGAATAAAGGCAGCACCTGAACCAATTACAGGTCTGAATAGAGAGAACTTGGGAACTCTCATAATCATGACTAAATCAGGACCAGTTCTAATGGTTGTGTTAGGATACTTTGAACAACTAAACTTCAATATGGTACCAACAGGACAGTATGATGTGGTGTTAGGGATTCCATAGCTTAGGAATTATAACCTAGTAATTAACTAGAACATAAATAGGATCCAGTTTAACTGCAAATGCCCATGACAGGACTGGAGTCAAGGGGAAACTGGGGCCTTACAGCGTGTTAGGTCAAAAGATGATGACAATGACACTAAATAGTTGAAGGGTGGACTAAAGAAACAAGCAACAGCCAGCCAAAGAATAATGGTGGTATTAGCAGCAATAAAGCCATCGCAAAGGATAGCAATGATGGAGTTATCAGGATGGGCACTGGAACAAGATAATGAATATACTGATATTATGACACCAGATGAGGAGTCTGAGGACAGTTTGGAAACTAGAAAAATAGATCTAAGGAAAAATAATTCTAGGATAGACTGTCCCAGGAATGCTTTTGTCCCAGAACCCCACTTATTCTTAGTAATAATAAATCAGGACCAGGGTGATCCCAAAGTAATCAGTCCTAGGAATGTTGGTCCCAGGAACACTGAATCCAGGAACAAATCAGAATCAGGACTGATTCTACCTCAGGAATACAGTGATTTCAAGACATTATTTGAGCAACCCAAACAGTATATCTTACCAGAATATGGCGAACATGACTATAAGATTCCTCTTAAAGAAGGAAAATTACCAGTATATAAGAAAATATACCAAATGTCAGAAAAAGAGCTACAGACACTCAAAGAATATATTAATAAACAGCTATGACTTGGAAAGATATAACCATTAAACTTACTAGCAGGACATGGTGTACTCTTTGTGCTAAAGAAAGACAGGAGTCTATAACTCTGCGTGGACTATAGGCCACTGAACGACATTATGATTAAGGATTATTATCCACTTCCATTAATCCATGAAATCCAGGATTAAATTCGAGGAGCCAAGTGGTTCATGAAGCTGGATATCACCAATGCATACAACCACATCTGAATCACGAAAGGAGAAGAATGGAAGACCGCATTCAGGACAAAATTCAGCCACTATAAATATTTAGTTATGCTGTTTGGGCTTACCAACGCACTAGTGTTATTTCAGAGGTTCATCAACAAAGTGTTGTAAGAATATTTGCACCTCTTTGTGATCACTTACCTTAATAACATCCTGATCTTCTCCAAAGACAAGGAAGAATATGTGGGATATGTTAGCAGAGTATTATAAAAACTCCAAGAAGCAAACATCAAGCTGAAGTTAAAGAAATATGAATTCTATGTCCAAGAGACTGAGTTCTTAGGACACTGGATTTCTATAAATAGAATATATATGGACTAAAACAAAGTACAGGCAATCAGGGATTGGCCTCAACTAAAAAGCATTAAGGAAGTGCAACAATTCTTAGGCTTAATTAATTATTACCGATGATTCATCAAAGGATACGCGAAGGTAATGACGCCACTCTTTGCACTACTCAAAAAGGAGAAAGAATTTGCATGGCAATTAGAGCATGAAGAAGCCTTCAAGGAAGTAAAAAAACAGATTATAAATACACCTATCCTTGTGCAGCATGATCCAGAAAAAGAGATAACCATTAAAACTAATGCATCCGACTATGTGATCAGGATGAGAATAACTTAACTAGGAAATGACGGAAAACCATGACCAGTTGCATTCTACTCAAGAAAGTTGATCCAAGCAGAACTCAACTACGACATCCATGACAAAGAACTGCTAGCTATAGTAATAGCATTCAAAGTCTGGAGGGTCTACCTGGAAGGAGCATAACAGACAGTCATTGTGAAGACAGATCACAAGAACCTCACGTTCTTCACAACCACAAAAGAACTGATAAGAAGACAAGCCAGATGGGCCAAGACACTCTTGTAGTTTGACTTCAAGATTATTCACTATAAAGGAACAGAAAATGGACAGGCTGACGCACTTAGTTGGTGACCTAATTATGAACTTCAGGGGAAAACCATTGAACCAGTAATATTGAAATAACAAGAGGATGGGTCACTAATATATAACTATCACACTCTTACAGCAATAATTGAGCTGCAAGAGGACCTACTTATTCAAAAAATCATTAAAGTAACTAAAAAGGACAGAATTATTTAAGAAATGCTTGATAACTCAGCAGAGAATGAGCACATGACCAGCAATAAACAAGGGTTAATATACTTGCGAGGACTCATCTACATACCTGAGTGTATGAGAAGTGAGATCATTGCCAGACATCACAACGACCCTATACATGGTTATATGGGAACTGAAAAAACAGCTGAAGCCATCTCAAGGAACTATTACTTCCCTAACATAAGGAGGAAGGTACAGGGATACATTCACCAATGTGAGACTTGCATCCAAGACAAGCTAGCTAGGCACCAGCCATATGGCAAGATGCAGTTACCAGAAACACTAAAGAAACCATAGGAATGGATTACCATTGACTTTGTTGGACCATTACCAAAGTCAAAAGGGTATGATTACCTGATGACGGTAACTGACAGATTAATGAAGTTTATCTATTTAATTCTGACCACAACAATAATAACGGCATTGTAGTTAGCAAGCCTACTCATAGGACACATAATTGTTAATCACAGAATGCCATGGTATATCATGTCAGATAGAGACAAGCTGTTTACATTGAAATTTTGGCAATCATTAATGGATCTGATGGGAATTGAGCAAAGACTCATGACCGCATATCACCCGCAAGCCAACGGACAGACAGAACAAGTGAATCAGATAATGGAATAATACCTATGACACTATGTAAATTACCAGCAAGATGATTGGGTAGTTTACCTACTAATGGCGCAGTTTGTATACAACAATGCCATTCACTTAACAACAGGGGAAACACCTTTCTTTGCTAATTATGGATATAACCCTATATTAATTAGAGAACCATGGAATAAAGTACCCACAGCGGAAGAAGCTGCAGAATTAGTGGATACCATTAACTACCTATGAACCCAACTGTCGAGGGATATTAAATTTATGAACCTCAAAATGGCAATCTACTATGATAGGAAGCACGGGAGTGCTCCAGACTTGAAAAAGGGGGAGAAAGTTTACCTACTCTGCAGAAATATTAAAACAAAGAGACTAAGTCAGAAACTGGACTATCAGAAAATTGGACCTTTTACTATTAAAGAAAAGAAAGGGCCAGTCAACTATAAATTACAACTACTGAAAAGCATGTCAAAAATTTATCCAGTATTTTATATCTCATTATTGGAACCAGCACTAAAGAATATAAAAATTACTGAAAATGTGGAAATTGATGACGACATAGAATAAGAATATAAAGTTGAGAAAATCTTGAGCCACAAATGGGTCAGCGGAAAACCATACTACCTTGTGAAATGGAAAGGTTATGATACCTTAGAAAACACGTGGGAGCCTATTGAGAACCTAATGGGCTGCCACCGACTTATTCAACAACACCACCAGAAGGAAGTTTGAAATGCGACCAGAAAGAAGGATTGCTCATCATCTGAGTCAGAGAGGGACCTTCATCCATGGCGGTAAGGACCGGATCTTCATCAGAAATAGGTGGAACCTCCTCATCCAACTGATCTATGACTAGAGTGTCATGATCCAGCATGCGACTGCTCTTTGTCTTTAACATTTCCTCTTATTTTTGTAAATGATGGATGCGAGCCATAGACTCTGATATTTTTGAAGAAATCTCAGCTAGATAAGCCAGGAGTTTAGATTACTCTGCGTTTAACACTAGCAGAGTTGTTTCTATTTTTGAAATATCTTCTTTTATCTTCTCTTGAGTGCTCAGCACCTGATTCCACTTGTGCTCGCTATGGAATTATTTCTTACACTTCTTACCACTCTGAGTACACTTGGTGCAATTTTGACTTTTAGAATCCATAATGCATACCACGCTATGACGGATACAAATAGCACAGGGAGATTTGACAGGAGAACCATTGAGATAAATTGCACGGTACTGAATGAGTTGATTCCTCTTATAAGTCTTATTATCAACTAGCATGGTAAAGAAAAATCAGAAAACCAACATACTTGGGAAAGACTATGAAAGGAAATGAAAAAATAACTCACCTTGGGGGGCCCTACAGCCTTATGAATGAAGTTTCGAGGGCGAAATATAAAGAGAGGGGGAGGTGATGTTATGATACTAACACAGCTGTATTAGTGTAAGGCGGATGTGACAGGCAGAAACTGAAGGATTGCTAATCACCAATTAATCCTAAGGGATCACTGAGCAATCCAGGAGGACACTTAATCTGGATGGGTATTCCACAGGAAAACAGTTCAGTAGTTGCTTACTAAATAGTAATACCAAATCATTATAGAGGACAATTATTGATTACCTAAAGGACGCCATTATCGGCCGCACCATCATGTGATCACTACCCCAGGAAATGGGCGACTGCTAAATAAAGGAGTATTACCTCTACTCCTAGAACTACTCCATAGATACCTTAGGAGTAGCAGAGGAAGTCGCAAATAAGTTGCGACTAAGGAACTATATAAGGACACTCATTCATACTATATCTAGTACTCTTAGTTTTAGTTCCTTGCATTCAATATTAATTATAAATCATTTACTTGAGTACAAGTTCACTAGTCTGATTCATCAGTTACTCTCTACTATTAAGTATACATACTCAATAGGCCTTGCTTCTATCTCTACTGTTATTGTTCTTGTGTTACCTTTGGATTGCCCTTGACTATGGAGAAGGTCATTGTATCACTGATTGATAGGCTACCTGGTTGGTAGGCCTTAGGTGAGTATTGGATATAGTCCAGGGACTATATCACCCCGTTCCCAAAGTAGTTGACTAGCAGAGAACAGCAGAGACGGATCCCAGGGTGTGACACTATATAGCAGAGTAACTAGGCTATAGTTAATCCTTTATAATTATACTCCCTCCTACTATAATAACTATTCTTAATTAGAGTTATATAACCTTAAGATTTCCTAAAGAAGTAAATAATATTATAGTAGTTAATATAATATAGTATTATTAATAAAGATAACTAATTATAGAGCAGTTATAATGCTTCTATTATATTAGCTTTATATATTTTAAAATTTATTATATTCTTTATTTATTATATACTGTGATATAGTAGTAAATAATATTACTATAGATAATAACTATAGTATATTAATCTTAATCCTATCTTTATTTATATTTTCTCTTCTTTTAACCTTATATATTAATACTTCTTTTCTATATTATAGTATTTTCTTTAATATTATAATTCCTTTTTATTTATTAATATCTAAGCTTTAAGTTCTTTTAGATCTTATAATTTCTTCTTTATATTTCTTAAGTTTTATTCTTATTTTATATTATCTTTATAGAGTTCTTATTATTATAGTTTATACCTATTCTCTTACCTTAATAGTAGTAGTTCTATAGCTATTATAGTATATATACTATCTTTATACTTCTGTAAAGAACTTTAACCTATATACTAGTATTCTATTTATAATTAACTATATTTTTAATATAAAGAAGTTAATTTTATACTCCTAATACTCTTAGTATAATATAACTTATATTACTGTATATATATTTTCTAGGTTTTATAGGCTTTACTAACCCTAATAAGATATTAACTAGTATACTAGGAAATCTATATAATCTCTCTATAGTACTCTATTAGTATACTACTTTTTTTAAGACTAATAATAATAATACTATACTATAGGATCTGGTATTATTCTCTAATATTAATAAAGTAGTAATAACTCTATATAAAGCCTTTAAATATATTAAGTTAGCCTACTATAAATAATATAGATTAGTAGTTTCTTCTAAGAAGGAGGTTACTGTAGATTTATTAAACTAATACTATTTAGATAGTATTTTACTAATAAGCTAGTTTATAAAAGATATTATCTAGTTATAATTCCTTCTATATAGACTATTATTATAAGTTAGTATATATCTTACCTCCTACTACTAACACAGGGGCAGAAAACTAGTATTTCTATTACTCTTAGAAGTTATTATACTTACTATCTAGTAATAAAGGATATACTAGCTAGAGTATAGCTCTTTAGATATTCTTTAAGGAGGTTATAGCAGCTATTATCTATATTTATAAGGATAAAATAGTAGGTTAAGATACTGCAGATTATCTTAGTAAGGTTAAAGATATATTCTCTCTTATTTTAGAGGAGATTTAGGCTAGTATATTAGACTCCTTCTAATATCTATATATTAGTATAACTAGCCCTTCCTACTACCTTTATACTAGTTAAGAATAATAGTCTTAACTTTAAATTTCTATATTACCTCTTATATATTAGTTATATTATTAATATAAGTCTACTAGTTATATTCTAAGGGCTAGTCCTTCTATTTTACTAAATAGTACTACTTATTTCTAATAATATAGCTATCTTTAACCTCTTTAACTTCCTATTTATTATTATCTTTAAGTTCTGGTATTAGTAGTAACTAATTATACTTTACCTAATTCTATAGTTCTAAGTATAATATATAAAAGATATTATATATTTAATTATATTTTATAGGTAAAGTAAGGTAATATACTTATAAACTAATAGCACTTAGTATATAAAAAGGTCTAATAAAAGTAGGAGCTAGCTTCTTACTTAGAACCTTTAACTTAAGATTCTTTATTAATAACCCTACTAGTTGTCCTTTTTCTAATATTAACTCCTTATAATATTTATTATAGTGCTTTACTTATATTTACTAGCTTTATGCCATTATTCCTTCAATCTTTCCTAAAGATTTAAAAGTTTTTATACTTGTGCTGTCACAGTTCCCTTATATAATTATAGTCCCTTATAGACTATTACTACTCCTTAGCATTAGGGACTATTAGTTATATAACTTAACTACTCCCTATTCTTATATTAAGGCTGTGCTGCCTTTCTTATAAGCCTTATCTAACTATTTACTATTAACTGCAGTTATTTCATAACAGCTATCTGCAGGTATGCTATAATATATAACTTAGCTAGAAATAGTTTAGCTATACTAAGCTTTAAGTTTTATAGTTAAACTTATAGTAAATTAGAATAGATTAGATTTAGATCTAATTTCTAAGATTTAGACTTAAAATTACAGAAGTACAGTTCTAACTAGGGTTGGACTCACCCAAACTCAGACCAAATGCAACTCTAGTAGAGGAACCCAGCCCAACCCATAAAAATAACAACCCTAATAAGTAGCTAGAAGGTTAACTACCTAAGGGGTACCTAGCTAGTAAGGGGTTATTAACTAGGCTATAAGTTACTACTATAATTATAGTATTTTAGAAGGATATAGATCTATTAAGTAAAATATATATATTCTAATAATTAGAATCAATTACCTAGTTCTTATTAAGCTATTTATTCCCTCTATTTCTATCTTATATTCTCAGAGTTTAGAGAAAAATACTATCTAAGTAAAATAGTAGCTTATGACAGAGGCTTGCTGGCTGGTCGCCATGTGACAAAGATATAGAGGGCCTGATAAACCACCTCCCTAGATAATATTAACCCTAGTTTATTAGCAATCTTCCTAGCCTTAGTAAGTAGCATTACCCAGACTACAAGCTACTATAGATATATGGTTAAAAATATATTTCCTATTTCTTTTAGATCTTATTAGTAACAATATATCTCTACAGAAAGTTATAAGCCACCCATTATATAGGTAAAATTATAACAAGACTATAAGATCAACAGCAATCTGCTTTTTTGATCTCTGCCATTAATTAGAGGCTGATTGAACATAACCACATATAGTTTCCCCAGTTGCGGTAGTCATCTTTCTCATCCACTAAGTCTGCTAGAGTTTGACAAGTGGATTAAGTGTTACCAAGGATTAGATTTCCAGTCTTGAATCCTCGGAGAGAGCCTTGTTCCGGAGCAGTATATAGAACAGAATTTTGCAGTTACTTGGCCTTTCTGTCGTACAGAGATTGATATGGTAGTCTGCCATCGTACGGATTAAGTTCCCCCTTATCCACTGCGGCATATCTGTACGTGGGCATGCTTTCATTCCATCACATTCATGCTTCCGAGCTAAGCGGAAGCTTGAGCAATTCTTCACCGCTAGATTCTGGGTGTCCACATGTACGTATTCCCATGCCAGGGATAGGCGAGTATACAAAACTCGAGTCCAATGAAGGGAAGTAAATCCGAAAAGAAATGCTGGCAATCAGGGTGGAGACTTCTGTAGGGAGGTCTCACCGATCAAGTTGAAGGATCTACGGTGAATATTACCATAACAATTAGGGATGTGGCTAGCTGACAGCGGCATTCGGCAATAACCTACTAAACCCGGCGGATGAGCGCATCATTGCATTTACTACTCGATACAGTCATTGATAAGACTGTCCAGGTCCTGCATGATTGGATATTTGCAAATGGTATTCCTTGCAGCTCCCTTGCAGCTCCCTTGGCTTAGGTCCAGATATGCGTTGATTAGATTTAGCGATGTAATATAGTATTCAATCAGGTTCCTCAACAGTGTTTGCACGGGCGGAAGGCGCGGTCCATTATCCAGTGTGGCTTAATTTTCAACTGAGTGTTTATAGTGTTTATCATAATGGTTGCAGTGCTGTAGTGCTGTAGGCCCTTGGGTGTGATCAGTCATGCCACAGGGATGCGTGATTTGGTATTATCTTCTCCTTCATTTAAATTATTATGTATTGTTGATATCTAGAGGTAGCAAAAGCCGGAGCCTTCATCCCAGGTAGTATCAGGGCATAAGTCTGGATTCTAAATAAGATGTTGCTATATTAATCAAGAGGTGTTACTAGTATAGGGACAGTTCGTCGTGAAGATCTCATTTTTTATGATTCATATACCTGATGAAACAAAACAAACTAGGAGATAGTTTGTGAAAGAAAGGGTAATCCAGTTCTTAGCACAGCTGTTCTGTCTACTCCTTCAATTCCAGAAGATTAAGGATATTTTCTAACCCTCCCACATCTTTACCTCTCTCTGGTAGATTATTAATCAGAGCCTCATTTGCACATAATCTTCTGAAACCCCATTCTAGAAAACGCTCCTGACCTTCCACCCAGTCTTGAAAACTTTCGCCAACACAAAGAAGCCCGCCGAAACCCCATAAGCCACCCCGCAAAATAAAATCAATCCCCAATACTCCTCTGTTCCATCATGCGTCTGTGCCTTAAGTATTTGCCCTGCGATCGGCAGCGCAACAAGTACTCCCACACTTACGAACGTATAAGCGGTACCATACCTCTTCCCAAAATCTTCTATCTTCGAAATCTGCGCCACACAGACAGGACTCAGGCCAATCGCCGAGCCGCTCCAGAACCCGAATAGTGCAGCGTAGCTAATTATCGCTGCGTGGTTGGACCCGCTCTTCAGCCAGAGTGAGACGGTGATTATTGCTGAGATGCAGGTTGTCACGACCATTGCGTTGAAGCGGCCGTATCGGTCTGCTGCGTAGGCGGGCATTAATCGGCCGAGGATAGAGGTTGCATTGAGGATGGACATCAGTGTGTAGGATTGCTGAATCGTCATTGAGTTTGCGCGTGCGTATGACGTTAGGTACGTGACAGGGATCAGGGCGCCGATGTCGGCGAAAACTATCGCTGTTGTAGTAAGGGCAAAGGGTATCTCACGGAGGACTCTCAAGTCGATGGTTTTCCGACTCGCCTTGTTGTGCTTTAGGCGTGATTTCTGGAGTAGAGAACCTGTGCTACAGAAGACCAGGGTGATGAAGGCGAGAGTGCGAATTGCCCAGCCGAACCCGGCTTTCGGTGCGAGCGCGTTGAAGATCTGGGGGAAGATAATCCCGCCGATACTTCCGGCTGTTGCGACGATTCCTGTTGCAAGGGCGCGGCGTTTGCAGAACCAGTGGGTTACGACAGAGACGCTGGGGGTGAAGAGCATGGATGCGGAGATGCCGCCGAGGACGCCGAAGCCGAGCATGAATTGGTAGTATTCTCCTCAGATCTTAGGGGTCCGGAATACGTACGCAGAAGAACGGTGGACTTACCTTTCGAGACACTAAGGATCATAACAGCAGCTGTGAGCCCGATGGTGCCTAGGACAAGGAGATGCTTCGGCCCGTAACGATCAAATACAGGCCCTACTCGTAGTCAATTACTTGCGCCCACGACGATTTCACTGAAAGATGACATACCGATCTGAACACCACCAATCAACAAGAAGAAAATATGGACGCTGAAAATCCATGAAACAGCGGAGTGGGAGTACTCGCTCAGTTGGTGCGTCGCAATCCAGTCCGCGAAAACACCAGTGGTATTCATGAGGCCGAAAGAAGGGAGAGCAGCGCACCATGACCCTAAGACCACAAGCCACGCCTGCAGTCCGCCGTCGGAATACGATTCAGATGAGTTGTCTTCAAAGGGGTGCTCCGCTGGCATCGGTGCCGCCTCTTGGGCAGCAACTTCCTCCGCTGATGTGCCCATTTTGAAGTTGTACACGAATATGGAGGGTAATAGCGACGAAAGAAACCAACGTTGAATTCTGCCTCGACGAAGAGCTACAGAAAGGCCCGTGTAAGGGGTGCTTTGGGAGGCAAAAGAGCCTGTATCCAGCCCCTCGCGCGCGTAATGTTTCAAAAAGCAAGGGGGGGTTACACATTCCGCTATTTCAGCAAATAATATATAAATATACTGAGGCAAACCGACAGGGATCCCTGGGTACAGCATTGCAAGGTCATTACGTCTGGCTTGCCTTTTTGGGTGCCACTTGAGGAAAACAGAACAGAAAAAATTTGCTGGTTTCTCAATATCCACGAGCGGCTTTTAATTTAGTAAAACACGTAGAACCGACTTTAATTCTTCCACAGTCTCATTATAGCTTTCTTGATCATGAACAATACCATCAGCGCAGACTGGAACGAGGGGCAGAGTCGACCGAGTCAAGGACGTAACAGCCTTGCTGCACAAATCCAGACGGTGATCAAGTTGATCCAGGACGTCTCGGACCGTGGTCGTAGGATCGAATAAGCCATGGGCGAGAGTTTCGTTCTTTCCGATTATGATATCCATGAGAACTCGATGGACCTCCGCGAACTATCCCAGAGATACAATTCAGTCTCAGTGTCACATAAAACAACAAGACGGCACCTTATCGTCAAAGTGACCCAAATATATAAAGACTTACCCCGCTATAGTTCTCACAAATATCTCTCTGCGTCTTCCCATCCCTGGCTCCCGCGGTGCCTTCCTGCGACACCAAAAGCACCACAATCTCGTTCTCCGCTGCCGTGGTGATCAATTCGAACCCACCGACGACATCCTACATCTTAGTTTCTGGAACCAATCAGGGACAAACAAAAAAAAGCATGGTGGAGTGAACTCACAGGTAAGAAGCGATCCACTGTCGAAGGAAATATATCCATTGCAGCACCACTTGTCAACGACGATAAATCCATCATTATATGCAGTGTATTTTCTAGAGACGTTGCCATAGCCTGAGCATCAACTGCATAGGCGGCGAGCAGATCCAGAGACAAGGATGTGAGGATGGTGCGGATGTTCATGATGTTGTTTTGAACTTGTTGTTTTGAACTCTTCTTCGCCCTGAGAAGCGCGATAGAGAATCCAGAAAAGAGGTTCTAGTGATTGTCAAGAATCACCGTCAAGTCATCACAGTAGTCTCTGAAGATATATGTTGAATTATAGGAGTAAGGTAATAAGGGCAGGGACGCTGCCATCCCTTGCTGTACGGTGAGAGCTCCAGCCACCGAGCAATGTCATTCATTCGTCTAGTATCCCTCGGCAAACAGTGGGATTTATACAGAGTTGCGTGCTAAGCAGACTGATGTAGAACTGCCGGAGGGTATTAATTCTATCAGCTATACCGTATGGCTTTCTAATACTATTCAAATTCGGCGTTTTACAGAGGAACAGTGCGATATAGTGCTAGAGAAGGCCTGTCCCATTCCACTTCCTGAATTGAATCATCCATTGTAGCTATCGAATCCCACGCATCTACACCTCAGATGCCTTGTCCTCGTCCTCCAAGAACGGAAACGACCTAGCTATGCCGGTCTCGATAACAGCCTCCATAAACTTCCCCACGATAACCTCCATTCCTGCCTCACCAGCAAGTCTTAACCACTCTTGCGTACTAACCTTCCCATATTCCCCTCTATATAATTTCGCCAAATGGGCGCCCAATTCCCGTATCGGAACCTTCACACCACTCGAATGGTGTTTATATCTTAACTTCTCCTCACCAGACCCGGAAGCAAGGATGGTTTGCACAATCCCATCCGCCACTTCTGCAACTTCCCTAAAATCAAAATACCCATCCATTCCCTCCAACGCCGGGACCGTCATAAGGACCCGCGAGAAGTGGATAACAGCGTTCACTGTATCCGTACTTGGTGCGTCCTCACCAATAACGTAGCAAGGACGATGGATACACACGTTTAATCCTATTTCCTTTGATACAGATTCAAGGAACTTCTCGCTCGCCCATTTAGCTGCGACAAACCCCTCTGACCCATCTGTTGCCGGTTGGTAAGATGATACCGAGATCGGCGGGTAGCTTGTCTTCCCTGAGAGAAGGGTCACCCGGTTTGAGGAGATATAGTGCAGCGGGATATGAGCGCGAGCGGCAAATTCCGCAAGGAATATAGTTGAATGAAAATTGGGCACACGGAGGGAAGAGTACCGGTTCATGCAGTTGCCGAATGTGCCGGCGTGGACGATCAGGTCGATTGTTGAGTGGAGGGTGGAGAAGTTCGCTTTTGGGATACCGAGGAGAGGGTCCGTTAGATGACCGGTGTAGATTATGACTCGATCGGAGGAGGGCAAGGATGATGATTGTTCGGGTGCGACGGCAATGCAGTGGACCTTTGTGATTGTGGGCGTGTCGAGAAGTGTGGTGAGGATGGCTTTGCCAATGAAGCTTGTACAGCCAGTCAAAAGGACTTCGCGGACGATAGGTGGGCGACAGGGGCCCGGTTGGTGACGGCGGTATTGAACGAAATGATCGGGCACTTTTGTTTCTTCGTCCCAGTTTATTGTGTCGTCCATGATCTCTGACTTCTTCGAGCTCAGCATGGTGGCCATCTTGTTCAGGGTGCTGGACTTGAATAGCTCCGCCAGAGGGATGGTGATTCCTGTGGATTGCCTGAGCGTACCCTGTAACTTGGCTAGGAGGATTGATGTCCCGCCTACAGCAAAGAAATCGGACTTGGGATAAATCGGCATTGCAGGAGCCGTCTGATATAAGACTTCCTCCCAGTGCATCTTGAGTTCGGCTTCTGCAAGCGTGAAAGACTGGTCGGCCTTCGAGGCAGCGTTCGTCTCTGGTAATGGAAGTGCGGCGACTGCTTTCCTGTCAACCTTGCCATTCGGCGTCGTAGGTATCGTATCAACCGGTACAATGATACTCGGACGTATTGCCTGAGGCAGGGGAAGATTGGCGGCTATAGTTTGAAGCTCGACGTGACTAGCAGCCTTACCCGGTGCTAGAACAACATGCGCGACGAGAAACCGGGATTCTCCTTGCCCTCTTGCCGAGACAATTGCATGCGAAATCAGATCAGGAGCTGCTTCCAAAAGGGCGTGGGACACTTCTTCCAGATCCACGCGTATTCCACGAAGTTTCAGCACCGTTTCACCGGCCAGTCTGGACATGAATAGTAGTGATCCGTCTTCTAACAGCTTGCCTTTGTCCCCTGTCCGGTACAGCTTCGTCCACCCGCGAGATCGATACTCTGCAGAGGCAAATGGGTTGTTGAGGAATTTCCCTTCGGCCATTGTGGCATCTAGGTATCCCAATCCCACACCCCCGCCAGCGATGCAGATTTCTCCAGGAAATCCCGGCGGAAGCAGACTCACGTTATCGTCTACAATGTACAAGGATGTGTTAGGGAAAACTTTTCCCACGTTCCCTTCCATGATACTCTCCTCTTTACCAGAAAGAGGACGAGTGCATACGACCCCTCCTGCCTCGGTAGGGCCATAGGCAATGGTAATATTGGGACAGTAACAACTCAAACGTTGATGGAACTCTGAGATCAGGTGGTCGGTTACAAGTTCTCCGCCGACATAAACGAAACGCCACGACCGTAGTAAAGTCAGGTACTCAATACCATAGCGGAGCAGCATTGTGTATTCTGCGGGTGTGCCGAAGGTTAGCGTTACTCGTTCTGAGACCATTAACCGTGAAATTCCGATAGGGTCGAAGCGGAGGTTTTGGGGTACTATCACTAGGGTTCCGCCAAATCCAAGAGCTAAGAACATCTGGGCGATGGACATGTCAAATCCGAGAGAGCTCTGCTGCAGCACCGTCTCGGGTCGGTATTTGAAAGTTTGTGCTTGGGCGGGTATCCAGTTTCTGAACATGGCCTGTGGGAGCATGATTCCTTTTGGCTTTCCGGTGGAGCCACTGCTGTAAAGAATGAAGGCAAGGGAGGTGGGTTCTCCTCTATTGGGTGCAGGTGCCGTGGACTGTGATGTGTCAAGGCTGTCGGTATTGATAATGTAGATGCCATCTCCCGTTAGGATCTTCGCAGTTCCCATGGTTGTAGCTTGGCAAACCAGCACTGCTGGTTTACAATCCGCTAGGATAGACGTCTGACGCTCTACTGGAAGACCAATATCCACTGGGACATACACCGCTCCGACTCGAAGAGCGGCCAGCATCGCGGCGATAGCTTGCAGGGAAGGCTCACAGAGGACCGCGATTCGTGCTTCAACCTCAATACCCGTCTCGAGCAGAGCACCAGCAATTCCATTTATCAAAGATGCCAGGTCTGCATAGCTATGGGGTCCTGATGCATCAGTCACTGCAACGGCTTCTGCATGCTCTCTTGCGATGTTGTCAAAGCGCTCAACTAACGTCTCCGGCCACTGGTGTTCTTGAATCTCACCCTCTCCGAGACGAAGAGCATCGTTAATGAGGGTCGTCGGAAACAGAGAATAGCGCTCAACGGAGAGAGTCGGATCGTCACAAATTTGCTGCAGAAGATGAGAATATATGTCTGTGAATCTCTGCGCGCTTTCCGGACTATAGAGATAATTACGACAGACGACCTCGAGCATCCACGGCCTTGTAGCCGAGGGCGTGATATTAATGGTCATATCGTATGGAGACCTCGCCTGGACGGCATCCACATACTTCAAATAAGCATCGCCCATTGGCAGGTTCATCACCTCGCCCATGCGATAGTTCACCATTATTTGAAAGATCGGTGTGTGTTGTGAGGAGCGAGGTATATTAAGCTGATCTAGAATATATCCAAACGGCACGGCCGAATTGCTCAGTGCTGAGACTGCAGTTCCTGCAGTTCGACGGAACAAAGTAGTGAAGTTATCTCCCTGCTCGGCTCGCAGTCGAAGAGGTAGGGTATTCACGAAGAACCCCACGGTATTCGAAAAGCGGAAATCAGACCGCCCGGCATCTGTCGTGCCGATACAGACCTCGTCGGTGCCCAATAAACGACAAAGAAGAATGTGAATTACAGAGAGATGGAAATGGAACGGAGACCCTCGCAAGCTTCGTGAGAGTGCCTTCACCCGCTCCGTACATCTCGGGTTGATCTCTGTCGTAGTGATATGGCTCTGAAAGTCCCTCGTCGCTGCTCGAGCTTTCACTCGTGCAAAAGGAAGTAACGGACTCACCTCAGGCAGCGGCGTCAGGTTCTGTCTCCAATACTTGAATTGTCGATTAAATTCTCCTGTTTCGATGGCACGATGTTGCGCCTCTGAATACTCCGTGTATGACGGAGGCATAGGCGGGAGCTCCTTCCCTTGGCAGGCTAAGTTCAATTCCTTTAGGAAGATTGACCAGCTATAGGCATCCACTGCCAGGTGATGAAAATAGAATAATATTTTATAGTCCCCAGTGCCTATGTTGAGGACTGTAACCCGGAAAACTTCACCTTGATCTAGCCGCCATGTTTTTTCCTTTGCTTTCTCAAATTCCTTCACGTACGAGACCTCGTCAGCATCCTCGATGTATTCGAAGTACGGCAACGGCTCGCATCGCACCGCTTGTACCAGTTTGCCGGTGTCATGATCCATGAAGAACGCAGTTTGTAGAGACTCATGCCGAGCAAGGACTTGCTCAAGCGCCATTCTGAACTGCGGTACTTGAAAATTGCCGCTCGTTTTGTAGGTCACTGCCATGTTGGACTGCGTAGGGTCGTTCATGTATTGCTCTGAGAACCAGAATTGGGACTGTACTGGCGACATCCTGTGCCTCCGTTTGAAGGTTTGAGCCTTGGAAGTGGTATCCGCCATAATGAAGTGTTTCAATGGTCTGTATGATGAGTTTGCAGTGTGTAGCGAACTTAGATTTGGTTTGTTGAGCTTTGAACGTGGGAAATTATTCGACTCCGTGCAGTGAAGTTTTTAGTTCGGGTTGACCGGGACGGACAGTTAGATATGGAAGTAGGACAGAAGGATGATGTAGCTCTTCCTGACTCTTCTTGGTATACTTCAGCTGGACGTTCGTAGTATCTTAAAGCTTACAAGTCTTAAGGCACTCTTTGTTTGCTGTGGAACGTTGGCTTACCTGGAGGGCGCTTGCGGAAACCCTGGTTGTACTTTCAAAGGGAGCAGTGGTGTATACATTGCGTAGTACAAATATTACAATCCCATCCAGTATGCGGCACCGAACTGGTGTAACTAAAGGGGTATTGCGCACAGGACATCGAAGACTGAAAGTCCACGCTGATCGTCTATGCTGATTGACTCGCTCCAGCAACGCCAACTCATTGCGGCAAGGAGAAGCCACTTCCATCGCATTTCATGTGAAAGTTGCTCCATTCCTACGATTCTTTCGTTCTCCGCTTGGGGCATGAGTACAGTATGACTTGAATGTAAGGAAGGGCTCACAGACGCTAACGGATCAATGATGTTCATGCCTGGAGCTGGCAGGATAGGACGCAGGCATTCTTAACAATGCATGTATGGCACAACCAGCATTACAAGGTTACTGTTGGTATGCGTCTAAGTAATACAGACAAATATCTATTCCATATTCCACATGAGGGCGTGAAAGTTAAGCACCCTAACGCGCACCAGAGGGTGGGAGAATGCAAGAGAAATTTGGGGCGTTCAAATAGCGGTCAAAGAAGATGAGCAGTTCCCACATTATACAAGGCTGGAATTCGTTGAGCAGTTGAGTGCAGGATGGCCTGGAGTTTACCAAGTTCTCCCCACTACAGGGCCTACCGCGAAATATATCAAGAATTTCGCCTATAGAGGTCTACTGACAATGCTGTGAGCCATCTGATACTTTTCATGTGTCAGCAATTGAGATTAACTCGCGTCATCGTTCAATTTATGCAGTAAGAATATGATAATCTACCGCAACCTATTCTGATCGGCAGCAGCAGCAAGTTCAGCTATAGTTTCCTTCTCAAATAGATCCTCCACAGACAATGGAATATCTTCCGCACGGCACATAGATACAAGCTGCATTGAGCCAATCGAGTCGCCACCAAGGTTGTAGAAACTGTCGTTGACTCCAATCTTCGTCTCATCAAGGTTGAGTAGCAGTGCAAACATACGATGAAGCGCCTTTTCAGTATCCGATCTCGGCATTGCCTTCTCATGCTTGCCATTCTGTTCTCCAGTTCTATACGAAAGAAGTTGATCCTGGTCTAGCATGGCTGCCTGCATCCTCAAAGTCCTTCGATCGATCTTCCTAGAAAATGTCATCGGCACATGCGAAAGGGGAATATAGATGGTTGGTACCATATGGGCCGGCAGAGCTGCACGCAGTTTAGAATCTGCCACTGACACCCGTGTGCGAAATTGTTCGTCGGGAATCATGAATAGCATAGACCTAACTGATGCGAGCTTCTCAGCCAAAGATGCTTCTTTGTCCCATATGAATGCTGTTAGTGATGGCGTTGCAGAGTTGTCTGTTGGCGTAACCACGTCGGTAAGAATAACGTCCTCTGCACGGTCCCAGCACTGTCGGAGATGATACTCAACCTCTCCTAGTTCAATGCGGTACCCACGCAACTTGACTTGATTATCCTTTCTACCGACATAGCAGAGGGTACCGTCCTCGGCATATTGAACGAGATCCCCTGTCTTGTAGAATATTCTTTCACGACTCGGCTCTGTACTGAAGTGGATGAGCCATGACGGGTTCACAATGAACGTCTCCGATGTTTTCTGGTGGTCATCCAAATAGCCACGAGCTAGATATGGTCCTTCAACTACCAGTTCAGCCACTGCACCAACAGGAGCGAGTCGATGGTGATCAAGTGGCTCGACGAGCCAGATCCTTCCCAGAAATGGACTACCAATGTTTTTCGTGTCTCTCGTTCCTTCCTTCTGCGCCGTCAGTATACCACCCCATTCTGTCATTCCGTATCCGATGAGCAGTCGGAAACTACCCTCAAAATCCTCGTATGCGTCCTTTGGAATCGGCTCTGCCCCAATAATTATTGTTTGCACGGTGCCCATTGCTTTGGTATCAAGTGTCTTCAAGGTAGAAGGCGTCATTAGTGTCCAACTAATATTCATCCGCTCAATGGCACCCTGGAGGTCATTCATTCGCTCATGGGCCGAGGGAATACAGAGAGTTGCACCTGCCGTAAGAGAGCAAAATATCTCTACAAGAGAAGCATGCACTCCATACGAAGCAAACTGCAACACCCGGCTGTTGCTTTCGACTTGCAATGGTTCAACGTGCCTCGCAAAGCCCGTTAATGCCCGATGCTCCATGACACATCCCTTTGGAGCCCCTGTACTTCCAGAGGTAAAAAGGATATAGGCCATGTCTGTCGGTGTTCGGTGGGTCACAGCATGATCTGAGGAGGGCAGCTGTTCCATATCCGCTCTGCTTACGCTGACTACCCTTCTCCCAGTGTTTGACAACGCAGCCGCGTGTTGAGGTGAGGCTATAATGGCCCCACCCTTCAATTGTGCAATAATATTTTCCAGCCGTTTCACTGGTTGCGATGCTTCAAGTGGAACAAAGACTGCGCCTGATTTGATCACGGCTAGAATTGAGACAATAGTCCAGAGGGACTTTTCCATGCACAGTGGTACTGGGTCCCCTGGCTCGACACGAAGTGATTGCAAGTGGGCCGCCAGTTCTGAGGACAAGTTATGCAACTCAGCATAAGTTAAGTCACCATCCCAGGAGTGTACCGCCACCACTGTGGGCTGGTGGACTGCGTGCTTAAGTATGATGTCGTCAACAAACTCATGTGCTGCCTCGGTGTTAGGTGCGCTATTCCACTGGGCAATTTGTTGATAATCTTCGGGCCCACAGAAATTCATATCGCAAAATATCTGCTCTGGATTCTCAATCAGGCACTTGAGGGCTTGTGCCACATTTCCCGCCAGACGTTTTGCACGTGCTTTGGATACGGCCGCCGTTCGATAGTAGAGACTTGTCTCAGACATACTCTCGTTCGTTCTGACCACAACCGCAAGATCATACTGCTGTTTGCCTGTGTCAGCCCGTCATTGATTCTCCAACAGCGGCAGTTAATTCTTACATGATTCTTACATCCTGACTGGAAGAGTAGACCCACGTCCTCTTTGACCTCCTCGGCCTCATGTCCCAAGACGACAACAGTATTGACTTCGGAAGCGAGCTCCAGTTGCCACTGCTTCATCTTGTACCTCACCTCCTCGAAAAATCTTCGAACATTAACCTCTGGAGGAATAGATACTTCACATATTTGCAGACTCCGTTCTTTTACCTTTGGCACGGTCTTGTCCGTCGGGGTGCTATGGACAGCAAAACGCACATCGTCCATATCTGTGAACCTGCGCAGTACAAGAGCCCATGCTAGAATGAGAACCGAGAATAGGCCATCTTGCAGGGTATCATCGAAACTTGTCCGGAGCGCTAGACGGCCTATTGACACCTCCTTAATCTGTTCCCTGTCTTGACCTTTCTCACCGTCATTGACAGGCAAGACACAAGCCTCCGCCTCCATGGCTCCCGATTTCGAAATAGTATAATGTTGCGAATCAAGGCTTAATTGACCGCACAGGAGAAGTTTGCAGTCAAACCTGGGCGTTGAGCAGCGGGAATGCTTAGATAACTACGGAACAGACAATATGTTTCTGACTAGCAACATTAGGAGACCATCCACATTTTCTGCAGACCTTCCAGATATATGATATTACCTCAGAAAGTCTCACCGCTCATTCAGCCGTAAAGGGGCTTAAATTCCTCATCCCTAGCTTCATTCCACTTCTAAGGGTAAAGATCGTTCCTAAAATCCCACACGGATTATTTACTCTGCTCAGAATGCATTCCAAGCACACACTACATAGATCAACATGTACATAGAACAGGCATTGGGCATTTTGGTGGCCGCGTCGCAGTTTCAATGGACAGCGCATGATGTCGAGTTAAAACAGAAATAGCGTAGTTAAGAGGGTCTGAACAATCCTCATCCGTAAGGGAACAATCTGTAACGTAACTAGAGCATATTCAAGCCATCCTTCTCAGCTCAAAAATAACTCTTCCACCATCCACAAGCCAAGAATGAGCCACTTCTAGCCTGATTGAGATCTGAGAGAACAGCGCCTGCCACTCTCCACTTGTCCGAAACAGTGTACCCAGCACAGCCAACATGTGCATATTCATCGAACTTCCGTAGCACGAATGGCATTGGTTCGAATTAAGCTCTATCCCGTCATCAATCAAGAGAACGGATATTTTGGGAGTCATGGCTTCAGCGATTTTTTCTAGGATGCGTCGACAGTCACTGGTTCCTTGTTAGCATCTTAAACCCTAATTATAGCCATAGATCCTTTACCCTTCTGCATTGTCCATCAGAATATTACTCAGCAAGTAAACATGCGCCCCTTTAACGGGCTGCTCGGTGAAGTAGTCGTACTGCTGCCACTGAAGCCGACTAAACACGCTCTCATCATTAATATCTTCCTTGCTCGGGAAGGCATTTTCATAATCTTGAATAATAAATGATAGCTGCGGGTGCTGTCGAGCAATCCGGATGGAATGCTGTCCTCGTCCTCCACCGACATCGACAACAACAGCTCCAGGCTTCAAGTGGGTGAAATTGAAGACGTCCTCGATAGAAGTCTGCGCGGCTCCCTCCGCGTGGCGCTGAAGGCCTTTATCGAAGCGTTCGCCACGAAGAGGATCAGCATAGCGAAGATATTGATAGAAGGGTTGATCAGCTGACTAATTTAGTGTATGGCCCTTCAGAAAGAGGAAAAGGCTTTATCGAGGACTCACTGTTGAATGTCATCTGGAACGCATTTCTGTGCCGATCCTCTGGTATCTTTCCGCGGTTATCACGGACATATTCAGGAAGGGATGCTGCCGCTTGAAGGCCAATATCTACTCTTTGTTGCGTTGTCTCAATAGTGCCTATAGCTCAGACGCGGTTCGATCTAAAATAACTCACAGGTAATGGACCCAGCACGCGTTATTATCATTTAGCAGGTACCTTGACCGGTCGTTGAGCTTGTATATCTCAAGAGAGGGCTCATCAAGGATATGTTTTGCCACGACCTCCTTCAGCGCACATCCTTTCAAAAATTAGCACAACGTGTTCAAATGAAACAAAGCAAGTTGTTATACTCAACAACGCCCTGGAACACCCCGAGAATCTGGCTAGGGTATCCAGCGAAGCAGATTCGTTGTTCTTTGAGAGTAGGTGGAAAACATTCAGATCGAGGAGGATGCAAATTGCCACACTGCTACTGTATGATAGAGCTATACGCTCAACCCAGCTTTCTGGAGTGCTGATTAAGGCGTTGAGCTCTGTGCAGGCGGCGGAGATAGACCGAATCTCTTCGCTGGCTTCCACACCTTCTTCTGTCTTCTCACTATATTGGCGGGTGAGTTGTGTGATGCGAGAGGCGAGATGTTCTGCTTGGATGCCTTGACGGGTCATTATGCTGGAGTTGTAAAGGAGTCCAGTTAAATGAGAGAAAGACCAGAAGCCAGGATAGTTAGAATTTGTTCTGATATTTATAGACATTTGAATTGGACAATCCAGGTGCTCAAGAAGTCAAACAATGTACAACCAACCACATGAATATCACTGCATCTCCGCCATAGACCATGTCTGTCTGGACCATATTACGCAGATGGCGCAATCCCAGTCAACTTATCGCCAATTCGGGCCACATAGAATCTGCTGCAGGGAGAGTAAGCGGCACCCTTGCCTCCCCTGCCCGACACAACACCGCTACCGCATATCTAGGTTAGGGAAATCTTTAAAGCCAAAGCAATCTGGACTGCCCGCATACATTGGAAATGCACAACTTATGCATGTTTTATCACTGCGTGAGTAAGAAACACAACTTTTATAATATTGTGTATTTCACTTATTACGCATTGGCAGATTTGGAATTCCTCAAAACCCGCAACGTTACAGACATCCCCCCCCTTTAACTTTAATTCAGGGCCAACATCCTACGCCTGATAGATAGCTAATGAGTTGCTACACGCCTCCTGATGGCGTATTACATTTGTATTCGCTCTTCCAACTGTAAAAGTATACGAAGGCTCATGATGAAGCCTCGAGGCTAGTCTTACAAGATTGACAAAACGACACTCTCCCAGCAGACTTCGGTTTCTCAGGGCCCGAACCATCTTTCTCACACATACTCTGTTTTATGACAAGGGTCGCTGCCTTAGCTTGCCAATCCGGCTTCGTTGATCTGCCATCGCAGTCCTGACAAGCTTGCTCAGCTGTAGAAGCCTTAGATCTCTCGCAGCAAGCAGACTTCGTGGTGTCTCGCGTCATCCGTAAGAACTGCATTATATCTGTTCCACCAGTCCCCCTTCCGCTTTCTTGCGTGTGCGCGCAGCCGCTTAGAGGGCTTTCTTTCCCCGCCGGAACAAAGATATACCTCGCTACCACGCGGATATGATTGTCTCGTAATGCTCCAAGTCGCGAAACTGCTTCGTTATACACCCGTTGTACATCTGGATCATTTCCCTGGCTCAGCGTGTACGCCCGGATATTGGATGCACTTTTCATGAGCTCCAGAAACTCTCTGTGCGGGCCGGGCATGTAACTTCTCATATCCTCAATTGGGATCCGTTAGCTAGGGGCTACTTCGTCATTTGCCTCTGCTGGATTCCCAAGACTTACTTTGATGAAGTCCACCTCGTGGTCAATTCCCAAAATGATGTCCATTAACTGGATCAGCGAGCTCTGCGCATTACTTCCGCCACTATAAGCTAACCATTCACCCTCTCCCCCTTGACACTGGCATCGAGGGTAGTATATTCCATCCGGTAATCCCGTCCTAGCCATGTTTCTACTCCCTCGCAAGAAGGGACGTAACCTATAATAGAAGAATTCCTGTGAGAGATTCTTGTTCAGTTGACTCAAAGTAGCAGAGATCCTGTCGACGCATGTGATAAATGCCTCTAGGAAGCTCCTTACTCGGGATGCATCATTTTCGTGTACTGCGTCGATGGCGTCGAGCATCTGGGATATGAGTCTTCCGCCTTGTGCCTCTATAGCGACGGAGATAACATAGAACCATTCTTCCTCTTTGGAACCGGTGAACGTGCAGAGTGAGACAAAGTCTTCTGGGTTTGATCGTTCATTTCCGAACGTCGGGTTTAAACCTATGTTCCAGAGACAGTATGCGGCGAACGTTCCACAGGGGTTAATGGCGAGGTATTCGGACACTTTTCTGAGCGGGGCGACGATTGATATTGGGAGTTCCTTACCACCAGTGTTAGTACATGTAGCAGCCACACACCTCTCACAAGTATAAAAAGTTTATGCACTCACCCTTCTAGGTTTGTTGCCACTCCAGATATAACCCTGGGATAGAAAACAGAGCACGACATATGCTCTACGCCACTCTTCTTCGGCGTCAAGCTTTGTTGTTGATAGGGTTGGCAACCTGTCAAGTTTATCCTTCAATGTGTCGCTTGCGATAAGCTGCGGCAGATCAAAAACGGTATCTTCCCAAGGGTCATAGTACGGATTTGGGAGTCTTTCCAACGGAGGACTTTCGGGCAAAAATCCAGTAATGGCAGACACACAGTAACGACTGAGGTCTATGTCACGAAAGCGCGCCATCATCCTCTAGACGACTGTGAAGTATTGAAACTGATGAGAGAGGCAGTCCCTGAAGGCCACATGTACAGATCAGCACGTCATCCTGTCAATGGATGAAATGTATATTTGACAAATGTCTGAGAAGACTAGCAGAGCAGCAATACGTAAATAATGCACTTTATATTTCTGCTTCATAATACACTTCCCATAACTTGTCATGGATACTCCCTGCCTTCCCAAAGTATGCGGGTACAGCTACCACCCAGTCTTGGCATATCTCACCACCACACGCCGCTGCTATAGTTATATGCATTCATAATCTACAGTGGACTGAATACCAATTCGGGTAATGATGCCTTTGTGAGCCCTTGTCGGGCTGAGTATACATACCGAATCTAGTATGGGGGCGCACTCAAGCTTCTGGAATTGTCCATACTATGTCTATGGTACTACTATCATCCGTGAATGAACCACGTGACGGCCGAGGCACCGGAGTAAAGAGCTAGAATGGCTGGTATATCCCTGATCTGATCCGCAGTCCAAACCTGCAGGACCACGTAGGGAGGCCCCTCCTTACTCCCTGGCCATTACACCACGCATTCCTCCTTTGGTAGCTGTCGCCCTCGGAGTCTTGTCGCACGAGTACGAGCTCAACGCCGGAACCTTGCATTCCTTCCTTGTACTGCAACTTTGCGAGGCTGAGACATGCTATACTCTCTATTACCAAGCGGTGAAGCTATTAATGAGGCCTCCGTCGACACAGGGTCAGATGTATTGCTCATTGTCTATTTGCAAGGGGGTATGAACCTAGCATCAAAATCAGAGGTGCCAACTATGTGGATACGGACGATGTACAACGTACATCTTTCCTTTTCTGGGTATTTTTGGGCATTTGTGCAAGGGGTCATGGATCTTGAACGTCAAAGGCAGTACGCATGTACTAAATACGAGCACTTAAAAAACAAAAAAAAAAAAAAAGAAACCAGAATACATTCAGTTTGGAATCCCTGAAGATGAGAGTCTTCAGACCTCATGTGATAAGGGATGAGATATTTAGGTACCCAATGCTGCGTCCTAACTTGTCCATGTAGGTAGGCTCAGCATCTGTGTTCCCAACCCACCCACACACTTTGATTACGCATAGCACAGTTGACAGTTGTCTCAGGTTTAGTCACATTAAATGCACCTTTACCAAGAACTCCTAAGCCATCGCATAGAGTGCGCAAGGTGTCAGTAGATTCGGGCATACCAAACTCTCAGCCCCACATCCCCAGACAATATCAAGAACAACCATCATTGAGGAATAATTATGGATATATTTTATTATATCTAGTAGTACTAGGCTATAAAGCCAAACAAAATATCATTACACTTTCCTATTTATTCCTGAGACAACCGAGTAAGGTGTGCAGGGTCAACCTCCGCTTTGTGAGATACTTCCGTGTACGCAACCACGTACCAGCCACCTCATCGATTTTACATCCGAAATGCCCCCCATCAACTTCGGCAGCTATCAGACGAAGATCTACCACGAAGGTGCAGCGCTGGGTAGACTTCCTGCCGTAACCACAAACCCGACACTCCTCGAACACCATGCCCGGAAAGTTCTCAGTCCGCGGGCATACAGCTATGTGGCCGGCGGGGCAGGAGAAAAGGCAACGATGGATGCTAACCGGCTGGCATTTCGACAATGGAAGTTGTAAGTCCTCACCCCCAGCGAATTTGGAGAGCGGGGAAAAGGAAATTGAGAGACCAAGAGTTAATCTGGATGATAACAGGATTCCAAGAGTTATGAGGCCGGTTTGCTTACCCTGTTTTTCCACCAATATCTGCCCGGTACTTACCTTCTTGAATGATAACTAAGACAGCCCTCTTCTAGATGGACAAGCAAAGTATCTCAGTCAACCTCTTTGGCCTAGGATACAAAACCCCCCTCATCGTAGGGCCAGTAGGCGTGCAAGGCCTCTTCCACAACGACAAAGAAACTGGCGTTGCCGAGGTCTGCGCAGAACTTGAAGTTCCCTACACCCTAAGCACAGCAAGCAGCAGCTCGATTGAGGACGTCGCTGCAGCAAGTAAATCCGGCCCTCGATGGTTCCAGCTTTACTGGGTGCACGACAAGGATATCCTCCTCTCACTACTCAAGCGCGCCAAAGAGAATGGGTTTACAGTCCTGGTCGTGTCCCTTGACACATGGACGTTAGGATGGCGACCTACAGATCTCGATCAGGGATACTTTCCGTTTTATTGGGGGATTGGCAATGAGGTGGGTTTTACGGATCCGGTGTTTAGGGCCAAGTATGAGAAAGCAGGTGGAAGGATCGAGGAAGACATTATTGGGGCTGCGAAGGCTTGGGTCGCGGAGTTGGACGACCAGCCGCATACATGGGAGCAGGTGGAATTTTTGAGGAGGCATTGGGAGGGTCCGATTGTTTTGAAGGGAATCCAGCATGTGGGTGATGCGAGGAGGGCGTTGGAGACGGGGTGTGAGGGGTTGATTGTTTCGAATCATGGGGGTTTGACCTCACCTTATCCCATTGGATTAGCATGCGCTGATGCCTTGTAGGTCGGCAGGTTGATGGTGCTATTGGGTCATTGGATGCGCTTCCCGAAATTGTTGATGCGGTGGGTGATAAGATGACGGTAATGTTTGATTCTGGGGTAAGAACGGGGGCGGATGTCATGAAAGCATTGTGTCTTGGAGCTAAGGCTGTTCTGATCGGAAGGCCTGTTATATATGGCCTTGCTATTGGGGGTAAGAAGGGCGCAAAGTCTGTGATTGAGGGAATACTTGCAGATCTGTGGCAGGGTATGGGGTTGGCCGGCATGGAGACAGTTGCTGATTGTAGTCGGGATTGCATGAGGAGAATCAAGTATCCTGGAGACTTGAAAAGCATGCTGTGATACCTCCAGCATTGGTTGATGAGTCTAGTAATGGTGTTGCACGCGGAGTCCATGGGCCTAATAGTAATTAGGGGTGATCATAGTGCCTAGTGCGCACAATTCTAATATATACTTTAGAGTTGCATTTGGTCTGAGTTCAGGCAAGTCTAACCTAGCTAGATCTGAACTGCTATAATTTCAAGTCTAAATTTTAGAAATTAGAACCAAACCTAATCTGTTCTGAGTTGGTTGCGGTTTCACTGCAAAATCCCGCCACTAGGCCTGGACAGGCCTAGCTAGGCCCCTACAACTAACCATGGTTAGATTTGGTTCGATTTCGGGTCGGATAAACCGCTGAAATTGACTATTTTAATATTTCAAATTAATCAATCCCTTATTAAATGCCATACTATCTACCATACTTATATAATAAAATTATTATTGTTATATAAAATATATGGTAATTATGATCATTCTCATCTATATTATAAATATCAATTTGATATCTACAAGGTTGAATGGGTGGTGGTTGAAAATTATTTAAAAGGTAAACGATGGTTGTTAGAGCTTGGTGCCCTTATATATATCTCGCGCCACTTTCATACCAACCTATAATAGTGATAATTACTCTCTTATATCTCAGCAACCACTAGGTAATTTGAATTGATATTTCATGTTTAGATAGACTAGACACTAGGCTATCTAGTAGTATTAATATTTCTAGACAAGTCCTAGAAATTAGTGATTACTAAGCAAAACAGTGAGGGTTGGCTAACCTAGGCAGATAAAACCTCAAAAACTTTAACCGATGGTTTTAACAGAACTCAAATCGGTTTCACCCTAGGGAAACCGAAACCGGTGCGATTCCCTAGGCTAGGGACCGAGCCCAAAACCGCTGCGAGTTCGGTGAGGGTTAGATTCGATTTTATGGCCCTGGACCTGATCAAGACGGCGTCACCCTGAAGGAGTATTTCTACCCGGCCCTCAAGGCCGCGGCGACGGGGCAGTCCTTGGCTCAGCTCCGCTTCTCCGCGATCCGCAGAATTGACACACAGGGACGTTTTGGGGACGCTTGCAAGGCCATTGAGGCGCACATGCAGCGCCAGAATTAAATGGATCTCTACTTCCTATCCTGTGATCCTGTCAGTCCGGACAAGACGCGCGTCAAGCTGTACCTGATGGAGCTGGAGATGACTCTGGCCAAGGTCCTTCAGGCGACATTCAACGTACTCTTCTGTATCCCAGCCGGCATTCCTGTAGGACATGGACTCCTTGGTGGTAGGGAATGGCAGATTGCCAGGGATAGTGGCGACGGCGGCTTCGAGTATGGATAACCATTCAACTGTGCCCTGGCAGTCACCCTGATTTACCAAGCTTTGGGGAGATACGGATGCTTACTTTGCTGCCATGTTGAGATGGTAAGCCGTCCTCCCGGCCGGACGATTCGAACAACATCCTGTTAGTTCATTAGGATCCCGTTTCTCGGAAGATGGAATGACTCCTTAACAAACCATTCATCGCAGCATACCTATCGGGGAAAGACGTAAATGTTTTCAAAAAATCAGCAAGATCCCTTTGAAAGTCAAGGTGGTTTGGAAAGAACCCACCAAGGGCCACAAAGACATGCGTAAAGTGCGCACTTGGCAGCTCCGTCTTCTGCGCATCCATCACTCGTGCACTTGTATTCAACCACCCGTGCTCTGAAATCTTGCGCTTAACATGGCTAGCCAACTCAGCTGAGATATCACCGCAAGTCAGCTTCCAGCTTTCCAGTGCTTCGGAAGCAAGCGTTGCATGCAGCACATCGGCAATGACCCCGGTGGCGCAGGCGAGGTCAAGAACTACCAGCGGTCTCTGGGTAGTTTTGGGCAGGCCCAAAAGGTCGACTAGATCCTGGGCATAGTAAGGAGTGATTTTCTCGGCGACTTTGTAGGTCTCGAGGATGCCTTTGCCTTGGTAGAGTTGTTCGAAGTCTTGGGCGCGCGTCATGATCGGTTTATTGGATGATTTACTGTATGGGAAATCACAGGATGTATGTCTGAGATTAATTGGTTTGGTTTATAATGCTTGCCCTGGTCTCGGAATAGAGTTGGCTACGCTCACCTTAACCGAGCATCGATTGACGGGAAGCCCACGACTCTAAGCCGAGTTTGGCGACGTCTTTCAGCTCTGCTGATCCCACGAAGACGCGATCTACCACATATGTTCTCGGCAAGGAGTAAGAGGATGTGGTTCACTGACCATAGAGTCTTAGAGTACCCCTTACGTGGGAAGAAAGCATTCTTGGATTGATTGCTGAACAAGTACGACACATATATTGGGCCAGGCCACTGCTTCGAGATGCCAGGTACCTTCTTCCGCCTTGGCTATGGATGGCCGATGCGCCAGCAACTTCAGGATGGTATGACAGCTATTTCACAGGTGCTGAGGGATGAGAGCTCTTAAGTAGGAAGAAGGAAGTAGCTGTGCTTGGATGTTCATCTGTTTGTCTTGTGAAGAGATGATCCATGGGTGCTATGTGTGGAGGAAGGCGCATGTACTTTTAATTCTGAGAGATTTTGCTTTTTCACATTGCCATGTTCTGGTTGTGATGGAGTCATTAATCATAATATGGTGTAACTTTAATGAAACCAGAGCTTAGATTACAGAGAAGTTAAAGGGATATATGTGCAGTGAATTTACTGTAGTTGTGTACGAAGAGGTTATTAAGCTACTTAGCTTGACTTTCCTTCTCAGTCCATGTTCCCCACATTCCCTGATTGCCAAAATCACTTTTCTCAAAAACGGTGGAAGATTTGGCTTGGGCCCAGGCCGTGATCATGCCTCTTCGATATGCCTGCCTGGTATAGGCTCGGCGAGCGCTGCCCGCCACGGAGGTGCACTGAATTTATCAGTGAAGTACTGTGTCTCGTGTACCACAAGCTCGCGAGCAAACTGCATGATGGAGACTGAGTATGTTGGTACTCCATCATAGGTGATGATGCACTCGCTCACCCATAGATGGCCGTCGCCTGAGATCCGCAGCACCGTAAAATGCCGGTCAGCCGGGTGTCTACCACGCTGTGCAGAAATCGCCGCACGACC
Organism: Aspergillus pseudoviridinutans; assembly: GCF_018340605.1. Taxonomy (NCBI): domain Eukaryota; kingdom Fungi; phylum Ascomycota; class Eurotiomycetes; order Eurotiales; family Aspergillaceae; genus Aspergillus; species Aspergillus pseudoviridinutans. The sequence goes on along the minus strand of NW_025091282.1, from coordinate 9,716 downwards.
TTTGAAACGCTCCCCTGATTGCGGGTAGTCTAGGATCGCGTCTACGGCATAGATGGTGTGTTCGGCTTCGGTATCACTGTCCTCCGATGCCCGCCAATGTTCCTCGATTGCTTTCCTGGTCAAATTCATCGCACTCTCGTTTCCGGTCATTATGACAAACAATAATATAACTTTGAGCTGCTAGTGAAGGGGCCACTAGATCGTGTATTCCAGCGGAGTTATGGGACAGAGGCTAGGTATATCAGTTCATCACTCGGAGGATGAGCTTGCTGACCAATGCGGCCAATGACACCACGACTTCCCCCAGTACCGCACAATAGGCGTCCCCAAACAGGCCCTCGCCGCCTCCGCTGGCGGGGGCCTTCCCCCAAAATGCAGATAGTAGACAATGCGATTTTACCTCGGGAGGGACTGGAACTACTTCAGCCGCCCGACCAAACCATTTAAGCGCGTTCAATCACCTCCGCCAGCTGCTGCTCAGTAGCCTGTATTACCACTTCCGCTGCCCAAACGCACGCAGCCTTAGGTGTAGTAGGTGCGGAAAGATTAGGCGTAGATTAAATCAATGTGAAGGCAGCTAGCTACATGTGAATACATTATAGCATTTTGACTGAAAGATGCTAATTAGAAATTAGTAATGAGCGAAGTGGCCGGATCAGCCAGGTGGCTAACTCAGCCGGGAATTACGTTATCGATGCCTTTGAAGACCGTCATGACGTTCATGATTCCACATTCCAACCAATAACGCAAGACCATGCATCATTGAATAGTGAATTGGTTGCCTTGTCGCTATGCTAATACCTCCATTGAAGCATAGCTCTAGGTATTGTTTCAGAACCTCCGTAGGATCAACTACTGACTCCTATTGACCTGCTCGAACCTAACCGAACAAATATTTTGAATCAGTTACTAGTTGATGTTTCGTCGCCCGGCTGTGCTCAACTCGCTGAAGCACTATTGCAATATGGCGACAAACTTGCAGTACAAAGTCATAATTATCGGTTCGGGCCAATCTGGCACGCCCCTGGCCGCCGCATTTGCGAAAGCAGGACAAAAAACAGCGCTGATTGAACGCGAGCATATTGGTGGAAGCTGTATTAATGATGGCTGTACACCGACAAAAACGTTAATTGCATCAGGTCGCATCGCCTATCTACTTCGTAAGGGACTAGATTATGGTATACACACTTGTCAGCACGAGACTGATGTGAATGTGGCCGTGGTCGACATGCTCACGGTCCGCCAACGGAAACGCAACATCGTCGCCTCATTCCGCGGTGGTAGTGAGACTAAGTTAAGAGATGCTGGCGTGGATGTCCTGACAGGTGAGGCGACTTTCGTGGACGAGAAGACACTCAAGTACAAAGATAGTGGTGGCAACGTGAGAACTGTCCAAGGCCAGAAGATATTCATCAATGTCGGAGCACGACCTGCACCGCCACTCCTCGAAGGGATAGGCTTGCTTGATCAAAAGGCAGTCTTGGATTCCACGTCAATTCAAGAGCTAGACGAGGTTCCCGGCCACCTCGTGGTGATTGGAGGAGGATATGTGGGAGTGGAATTTGCACAATTATTTCGCAGACTAGGTGCACAGGTCACCATAATCCAGCGTGGAAGACAATTACTACCGCACGAGGACGAAGAAATTGCTCACCTGCTGCGAAATATTTTTCAAGAGGATGGACTTACGGTACACTTGAACTCGGACCCTGTCAGAATTGCACCGTCGCCTAGCGGGTTTACTCTTTATTTCCACGCCAATAATGGCGATCGAACCGTCGAAGGAACGCACATCTTATTCGCTACCGGCCGCATTCCAAATACAGACCGGTTGAAGCCAGAAGCTGCAGGTATCAACACCGACAAGAAAGGATATATTATGACAAACGAATACCTCGAGACTTCGTCTCCTTCTATTTTTGCAATGGGCGATGTGAAAGGACCACCGGCATTCACGCACATCTCATACGACGACTTTCGCATCCTTCAGTCTAACATGCTTTCATTACCACCTACAAGGCTCTCTATCAAAGACCGCATTGTCCCGTACGTGGTGTTCACCGATCCCCAACTGGCACACGTCGGCCTCCATGAGAAGGAAGCTCGTGTAAAGTTCCCCAACAAGAGGATTCAAACTGCGAAAATGCCAATGGCATACGTCGCCCGCGCACTAGAAACGGACGAGTCGAGAGGAATGATGAAAGCTGTCGTGGACGGTGATACAGGGTTGATTCTAGGGTTTTCCTGCTTGGGCATCGACGGTGGCGAAATCATGAGCAGCGTGGAAATAGCAATGATCGGAAATGTTCCCTACCAAAAGTTGCGAGATGCAATCCTGGCCCATCCCACTCTAGCAGAGAGTCTGAATAACATTTGGGGATTTTTGGAGTGAGTGCAATGTTCACTGTACATATGCCTTATAACCATGCACAGAAAGACCTATTTGAGTCAGGGGGGCGTGGACACTTCCAAATTGCCGCAAGTTTGTGTGAATATTTATAATTGTAGCCTGGCTGCATTCAGCTTCTTCAGCCATTTCAGATCTGGTAAGTGACTGGCTCTCTATCATAGCATGGACGAGATGCAGCTTTGGCGGGGGAAGTCTTGTAGCCATCTTGCAAGGTCTACTGTGCCTTCAAGAGTGATGGATGAGTGAAGAAGCCTGTGTAAATTGGTGTAGCTGGTTTTGCACTCCTCTGTAAAATCCTTAAAAACTGATACATTGGCTGAGCCCTAGAACACTTGTGACAGGATGACACTATCGCCTTTTATTTGAGAGTAGCTTACCTAATTCGCAAATTCCATTTCATTAATGGCGGGGTGATGCCATAAGACCTCCGAGAACTTTTGCCATGGCGCTCCAGCACATAACAAGTTAAAATACCTAGTGTTGAGGGGTAAATCTTCAGCATGGATTGAATCCCCCATAATGGTTTGGTAGCAGGAAAAGGATCTTTCTAAAATTGGTTTTTCTCTCACTAATCCTATCATGGATTTCATTCTTCCCCCTTTCGAAAACAGTCATATAAGGTATTTGAGCGAGGAGATCCTCTTAGGGCATTTGGACAAAGACACCTAATTATTATTTGCTGTATAATTTTCTTAAGAGTTTCCGCTGCCTCCCTGAATCTGATGTTGAGAGAACACTCTATCCCACAGGGGGCGGAGTCTACGTGCGAGCTCCGTCGCACCCCGCCGGGCCCTTTCCTATGGGATCCAGGACCCCCCAGTCTGGCGACTACATCAGGCCTGGCTCCCCGCCCCTATGGTCTGAGAGGGATAATCTAGGTATTATTCTATTTATCTCCTTGCGGTGCATCCAACTATGCTAGTTATAGATTCTAGGTCCCCTAGGGGGACTGTGTAACTAGTATATACCTATTAGGATTAGCTCCACTAACTAGTTTTGCTGGGGGCACTACTCTCTACTAAGGCTATATTATATTACTAGTAGTAGTATCTAGGCTGTCTAGATTACTAATTAACCCCTCTCTGGTCCTGTTCCTGCTTAATCATCTACTCTAAACTTAGTATCTACTAGAGTATAGGATCCTACTATATAGGTGTACTACTACTATAGTAATATATATCTCTATATCCTACCTTATTAGGGCCTATATACTAGTAGTCCCCTTACCCTAGTAGCTAAAATCTATAATCTAGCCTAGTAACGGTGTCGTGCGCGGAGTCCACGGGCCCCATACAAATTACAGGTGCCCAGAAGGTCTGGTGAGCGCAATTCCTAGGAGTCCACGGAGGAGTCCAGGGGATAGTGAACCTGGACTCTGGAGTCCACGGGAATGGCCTATATCTTAGTCAATTTTTCATATTTTTGAATGATTTAAAATGATTTATAATGCTAACTAGCTAGTCTATTAGATTCTAATATTAGATTCTAGATTACTCACTAGGAAGGTAGTCAAACTAGGGGGGTAGGGGTTAGGTCGAAACTTTTTGTTGGGGTCTGCCAAGACCACTATCTGCAGGAAGCCTATCCCACAGGGGGCGGAGGACCCTACTAGAGTCTGAGTTAGGGTTTGGCCCGAAGCGGTATGGCGGCTGGCTTGGCAGAGAAGGGTCTGACTTTTGAATGGGGGGTAGGGTCGTGGCACCAGATGGAGTCGTATGCATTTTAAATTTGGCCAGATTACTGGTTAACTAATTCCACATTATCTAGCTAAATTTTAATGTAGAATTTAATGATTTGCTGTTGTAGCAAGGGTGTGGTTGATGTACTGAATTTTGATGTGGTTTATATTCCTATAGAATAGCATAGACCTAAAAAGCATTACCATGAACACCATCATAGCTCTAGGTATGGTTATTTATATTTGAAATTTCACTAGCTTACTAGTAGACTGGTTCTGAGTAATCCAGCTAAATTTCAGTGTTAGATTCGATGATATGCAGGCATGGTGAGGGCATATTTGATCCCTAGGATTTGGTGTGGCTCAAGTTCCCCTGGAAGAAAAAGCAATGCCCACAACAAAATATTCAGGGGTCAAATCCTATTATTATTTAGATAGTCTATTCAATAGTATTATATTTATAAGAACTATCTACTGAGAATGGAATAGCAGTTATTCATCCAGCTTGACCAGCCCCTAATCATTATCTGCCGGATCTGCCGCCATGGGGTGTGGCTGGCTGAGGTGGAAAGCTATCTCTAGGGGAAAGCCTATTAATTACCACAGGTGGCTATGAAGCAGGTTTATTAGATTATTCAGAGCTGGGAGGGCGTTGAGCATGACCCCCAAGCCATTTAATGGCCCAGTCAGATTGCTTAGTTGATCCCTGACCTGGATGAATACCTAGATGGGTTATTGTGCCAGTGAGACTTCAGTTATTGCTAATTTATTACCTGGTTGATTGATAAGATGAAATGGCATTAGCATGAGCATTATGGGTGGAAAGTCCCATATAAGGGGGGTTGCTTAATGTACCATGAGCGGGAGTAAGCCTAGACTGCTATCTAGCAAGGATATAGAGTAGTTACCTGCCAGTAGTTTTTCCCATCCTGAAAAGGGTCCTATTATATATATATTCGCCAGCTAAATGACCACTAACCACCACTGCTAACAGATGCCATTAAGACAGCAGTAGGTGAGGTAATTTAGGTGTGGGAGCAGGCCCAGGCCTAGGTAAAGGCCCAGCAGACTGTCCAGGCCAGCGAGCTTGCTGATGCCAATCTGTGGCTGTGGATGATGGGCTGGGCTGACTACCTATAGGGTATTAGTAAGAAGAACTTGCTGGACTGTATTAATACCCCTGAAGATAAACCTGTAGATGCCACTGAGCAGTGTGTGCAGGTTATCTAGGCCACTATAGAGCAGGTTACMTGTAAGAGTCAGTGGATAGTCTAGTGATGTGGCTAGGCTATCTAGGTGGAGGCTGTCTGGTCTGAAAAGGGGCAGATCCTGCACTAGCTATTATTAGTATATATGGATGAGGCTGCAATCTAGAAGCATGTCTATCTATAGTAGTAGATATTAGTATTTATTACCCACACACAGGCCCTGCACAACTGGATCAGCCTGAAATATAGGATGACTGCCTGGCAGCACAAGAAATGGTAGTAGTTATAGCAGCTGGTGGGCCAGGCCCAGCACAGCCCCGATCCTATGGAACTTGAGATGGATGACCTACAGATAGAGGCATGGACTATAACTAATATTGAAAAGGTATACTTGGAGTTTTGCATTGAGTTACTAAACTAGTGCTATTACAGCTATAAATATGAGAGTGTATTAGTATATGCTATGGCTGTGTTAGGGTAGGGGGAAACTGGCTGGTGGGACCCTGAGAGTTATCTGCCTATATTATCCTAGGTCATCAAGATTGCGCGGTTCATGGTGGTCCAGAAGGCATTATGGATGGATCCTGACCTATGGCAGATTATCTAGACATAGGAGAGGAAGGATTGGAGCATGGAATGGGTGTTGGCCAGCGTGGATGATACATTAGGGGATATTGATGAGGGGTATGATAGTGATGACGCCACCCAACCCTGGTTATCGCCCCCTACATTGTCCATCTACAGCGATGATCTATTACCTGCTGTGGACATGCACTAGTCCAGCTGTTGACTATTCCAGGAGCAGGTGATGTGGATGATGCACTAGTTCATGATCTGTGGGACCTATGGCCCCATGGAAACATTACTAGACTGGTGTATGTATGGGTTAAAGGTGCATTATAATAGCACCAGCCCTAGGTATGTGATATGGATGGGTGAGGATTAGTTATTATACTAGCAGATTGCGTTCACGATGGGTGATTTTTGTGGATTTGTCTATGGGTTGGTCATGGCGGCATGGGAGATATTAGGCTAGTTATGTATGTAGTAATATGACCAGATGCCCCCCATCCCATGGATGGCATTGTATGATGACCCTAGTGAGAGCTAGCCTGGCTGGAATTTTTTGCAGGACGCATGGACGCAGTGGCTGGTTAATGGGGCCTGTTGGATGATCTATTGGGTGTGGGCCAAGCCGGTGATATAGTAGTAGTTTATGTGGGGAGGCTGATTCTATCCCCTGGCCATCCAGCAGTATTGCTAGTGTGTGGCCTAGTTTAAAGAGAAGTTGGCTATTATTGTCTATATTACCGCAGGGCAGCTAGCATGGGCCCTAGAATTATTAAGCATCTAGTATATAAATACTGTTAATGGCTGGCAGCAGAATATATATATTAAAGATAGCATGGTTATATTTGCAACTGCATACCATAAAGGGTTCTATGTTAGTAATGATGTGAAAATCATCTATTAATATATGCCCCAGGAGGTCAGTGAGTTGGTGATTTGGTATATGTGGTTGGTAATGCTATTTATTGACTAGTTAAGTGCATGGCAGGCATTACAGATGGCTGTGCCCACCCAGACTAACTAGACCAACCAGACTAACCAGACAGCCCAGGGGCCACTGATTGCCCACCACCATGCATGGTTATAGGGTCCTGACCCCAGCACTGGTTGTGAATGGTCATCTGAGCGGCTCTGTGAGGTATTGAAGTAGGAGATATGCACCTGGTTAGGGAAGGCCATCTATATTACTATATACTAAGATATTGCTATTACTATCAGCTGCTAATTTTTATGGCTATCTGCTGCATTCCCCTATAATATCTAGTAGATTAACCCTACCCCAGCTGAGGCAGATGCTGATGCTGAGGAGGGTATAGATATTAAGCAGTGGATGGGCTATATTGCTGATTTATAAGCCACCTATTTATTATATGTTGCTGGTATGATATATAGCTGGGGGATCCAGGAGCAGGCCAGCACCATAGCCTACTGGTGGGAGATGTTCTGGTTATCTAGCATGGATTGGCATTAGTTTTTAGGGTTTGGGGTCTCAGCCACCCTAACTATATTAGGTAAGTGTAAATAGGCGCTGTGGGAAGATAAGGCTAAGATTAGCTAGATAGAACACCAGCATGAGCTGGCTACTATGGATATAGAGGCAGCTGCCTAGTGTATGACTAGGCAGCCTACTATATGGTTCTGGGGGGTGTAGGACCCAGCCATCTAGGCTATCTAGTAGGGGGAGAGCCCTATTATTACAGTAATGCCCACTGGTGGTGGTAAGAGCATATTGTTTATAGTGCCTGCGTTTACAGCGCCTGGTGGCATGACTATGGTAGTGGTGCCATTAGTTGCATTAAGGACTGATATAATAAGGTGGTGCCAGCAGCTGGGTATTTTATGTGTGGTGTAGGAGAGCTGGTAGCCCCCAGATACTGTATCTATTGTGTTGGTAATGCCTGAATCTGTGGTTAGCCCTGATTTTTAGATATTTTTGAATTAGTAGTGGTGGATGCAGCAGTTAGACTATATTATAATTAATAAATACTATATGGTGTTAAATACCCAGCATGATTTCTAGCCCCAGATGGCCTAGTTAGGGAAGTTAGTATAGGCCTATACCTAGATGGTATGGTTAACTGCTACATTGCCCCTGAGTATGGAGGAGGAGTTATGCTAGTAGATGAAGCATGATCAGACTATAGTAACTATTTACTGGGCCTGGACCAGCTGTCTGAATGTGGCATACTGGGTATGGTAGCTAGATATGACTGGGGTGGGCCAGGGGCCATATAAGTGGATTAAGAGTGAGGCAGTCATGGCATTCATCCAGGACTGGATCTGATGAGTAGTAGGTGGCAAGGTAATTATATATATGAATATTATTAGGCAGGTGATGGCTATGGTATGGGTATTAGGGTGTGAGGTATATTATAGTAACTAGCTAGATAAGGCTGGGGTATTAGACTGGTTTATGGGGACCAGTACAGTCATCACAGCCATTAGTATATTAGGTATGGGGGTGGACATTCCTAATATCTACAGCATCATCTATATTAGTACCCTGTGGATGTTATTAGATTATATACAAGAAAGTAGTTAAGCTAGATGGGATGGCCAGTAGAGTAAGGTAATTATTATTTAACTAGCTAGCTGGGATGCGCCAGCGCTGTGGATGGAGGATGTATCTGTGGAGGATCAGGAATAGGTTAGTGAGTATATAGGGGTGGTGGAAGGGGTGGGGTGTTGCTAGGTGGTGTTAGATTAGTATTTAGATAGGGTGGTGGATGGGTATTAGTGTTAGCATTGCCAGGATTAGGATAGGGCTGAGCAGGTGTGTGATGGGTGTGACCCTAATTAGGAAGTATAAGAGGTGGTGGATCCCCCAACCCTAAATGATCATGGGTTTCTACTATTTAGGATGATAGTAGATATACTAGGTAGTATAGCAGGCAGCATGGCAGGCTGTATATCATTAGAAGAGGTGTCTAGTAAGGTAGTGGGTGAGGGGTTATGGGAGAGATTAAGTAAGGCACTATAGGAGGTAACCATCAGTCTGTCCCTGTCTGCTGAGTCATTAATTAGCCAAGCCACTATTCCTATATCTATATGGTATGAGGCACTAAGGGACCTATTAAGGGATGCACTGCAGGATGCACCCAGTCTATCCCTATCTACTAAATTATTCAGTAGCTAAGTTATTCCTATGGTGGTATGGCACAGCCAGCAAGCCCAGGACTATTAATAGGCTACTATAGATATCTAGCAGCAGCAGCATTACACCTAGGAAGGGTTAGATAAGGAGTTAGCCCAGGCTGAGAGCATGCAGTGGTATAATTGATGTTATATTTATGCTATGGCTAGGCATGATGGAGAGCATGAGTTATACTATTACTAGCACCCCAGTAGCCAGACAGCTAAGAAGTGGATGAAGGATGTATGAGGGGTGATTCTATATATACTATATACTGTATGTTATTTATATGGCATGCCCCAATCTATATGTCCTGGGTGGGAAGACTAGCCATGATATGTATACTGTAGGATGCTGGTTTCTATAGTTACTATAATGTTATTTAGGCCATGGCAGAGTTAGATTAAGCCTATATAGTGGTGCTGGTTACAGGGAATAGGCATTGATGGACCGGATCCAGCCTAGGTGATCTAGTTTTTAGGATAGGCCTATCCTGAACAGGAGAGGTATAATCAGTTATTTATTTTATTTTGTTGGTTATGGTGGTTATGTTAGGAGATTGAGCAGAGGATTAGTTAATAGATATAGTACTATATATATATTTTATAGTGAATAAGAGGGTTTAGGGTTAGGGTTAGGGTTAGGGTTAGGGTTAGGGTTAGGGTTAGGGTTAGGGTTAGGGTTAGGGTTAGGGTTAGGGTTAGGGTTAGGGTTAGG
>NW_025091281.1:5140483-5143523 GCF_018340605.1 Aspergillus pseudoviridinutans | reverse complement strand
CCCTAACCCTAACCCTAACCCTAACCCTAACCCTAACCCTAACCCTAACCCTAACCCTAACCCTAACCCTAACGACATACCCGATAGCGGTTGCGCTTCGCGCTCGTCTATCCCATAGCGGTTCTGCTTTGCGCCCTTCTAACCTATAGCGGTTCTGCTTTGTGCCTATTCTACCCCTCTCCTACCTTTCCCCCTTCTCCTTCTCCCTGCGGGAATAATACCTTATAGAGGTTAGGGCAGTTTCTCTTCTACTACCCCCTCCCCCTATTAATAGATACCTAGTTTCTAATACAGCTAGGTACTAATAGAATCTATAAGCCTAGTTAGTAGTAAGATAACTAGCTAGAGAGAGAATAAAATATTTATTTACTAGTCTATATAATAGCCTGCCACTATCTACTATTATTAGATCTCTTAACTAGATTATTCAATCTCCTAGATCTAATATCTAATAGTGATTATACTTTATACTCTTCTATTATATAGAGATTATATCTATTCTATCTCTTAATTACTCTCTCTACTATCTTTAAATTATTAAACTAATATTTAATACTACTATCTAAACTCTTATACTTCTAACTTAACTACTATAATATTAACTATACTATCTATATCTATCTTTACTTATACTTTCTATTTAATAGAGGTTAGAATTATTCTCTTTATCTATTTTCTTTATTTTATTAAATTTATTATCTATATTTCTAAGCTCTAAACTTTTATTCTACTTTAATATAACCTACTCTCTTTAATATACTTATTATATATATTCTTATTATATAACTATTATATATATCTATAGATACTCTACTAATTATATACTATTAAGGCTAGATAGCTAGACCTCCTTACTAGATTTCTCTTATCTCTCTCTTATTTTTAGAATATATATAAGAGAGTAAGCAGGTATAGAAGTAATAAAATAATATAATATATATCTACTAATAAAAGGCGGTCCTTATAACTASTAATAGGATTATATTAGAATAAAAGATTAATATATACTCTCTTCTTTTTCTTATTATATTCTATTCTTAAATAATATACTTTACTATTCTATTTATATTTCTTATTTTCTCTTTATATTGATTTTCTTATCTACCTACTATCTATATCCTATTATACTATTCTCTATTTATTTTTATTTTATAATACTTTGAAGATATATTCCTTTCCTTATCTTTTTATATATATACTTATTCTAATACTATATAACTTACTACTCCTTAATATACTTATTATATATATATATTCTTCTAGTATAACTATTATATATATCTATAGATTAAATACTAACTAATAAACTACTAAAGCTAGATAGCTAGGCCTACTCTCTTAATTTCTCTTACCTCTCTGTTACTTTCTRAATATATATATTTCTTATATATCTTATCTCTATATAGTATACTAAAATTTATATATATCTACTATCCCTACTAGATTAATAGTAGTAACTAGATCTAATTATTATCTAGCTAGCTAGACCCTCTAGTCTAAGCCCTCTCTAATATATATCTTTCCTATATAAAATTCATGAAATACTAACTTCTAAGAATTTTTAAAAATTCTAGACTTAATATTACTAAGCATGCCATATATTATTAGACTAGTAGAAACTAGGCCTATCTACTAAAAATAGTTATATCTAGTAGATATTATATATAAAAAATAGTACCTACTAGCAGCTACTGCTGGCRGCATCTACTAGTAGGTACTATAGGGAAAAGAATTTTTAAAATTTCTAGACTTAATATTATTAAGTATAGTAGATATTACTAGACTAGTAGAAACTAGCTCTATCTACTAAAAATATCTAGAACTAGTAGATACTAGATAAAATATTTATTACTAGTGAGAGCTGCTAAAAACCTGCTAATATCTAAAGATTTTTAAAAATCTAGGGCCTATAATTACCAGCCCTATAAAATAATTATAAGTAGGGAATTAGTAGCACTATCTACTAAAAATATCTAGAATAACTATATTCTACTAGATATCTCAGAGTACCCCCTAAAACCTATAAAAGTTTCAAATCTGAAGAGATATCCTTATATTTCTCTCTAGACTACTGGACCTAGGGTGCATGCTTACCACTATTAGATAGTGCTAAATTAGGGGAATAGAATACTACCCAGATAGCCTAGATTATATAGTTAGGAGGGGTATAGCAGGCTAATATAATTGCTGGGTTAGGGGGTCTTAGATCCTATAGGAAACTGCCTRACAGGGACTTATAGAGTTATTATATAGGTAGTCAAATTTTAGTATAAAAGATACTGCCTAATCTATTTTATCTCAGGTAAGCTATCTAATCTATTGATCTATTGAATCTATTRATCTATTAAATCTATTAATCTATTGATTCTATTAATCTATTGATTCTATTGATCTATTGATTCTATTAATCTATTGAATCTAGACTAACTAATAATCTAGAAGATAAACACCTRAATAATCAGGYAGTAAGAATAAGGTTATATACCTATAGCTCTAGTAAATACTCTTACTAGAAGYAATATCTAGATCTAGYAGGCAAGCTAAGGCATCTCTATAGGCAGCCTAAGATAGATACTTACTATTTTAGGTGTCTATTACCTACTAAGGTTTGCAGGGGGCCTCTCCTTACCCTAGATAGAAAGGACTRCTTCTTATCTAACCTAATTAGGGTATTCTAGCTCCTAGTTAGTAAATATAGGGAGGTTCTAATAAATAACCCCCTTGCCTGCCTAGATACTAGCTTGCTGCCTYAGACAGCTAATAGAGTAAATATTATTTTAAAGAGATAGGAGCTAGATACAGAGATGGTGCTAGGGGCTATTTTATTCTATAGATTTGCTATTTCTTATTCAACTAGCTATAATTACTAAGGCTAGATAGTTCTAGAAGATTCTAGAATTACTAGACTAGCCTAAGTTGAATATATTTTTTTATCTTCATTATATATATATTTACTAATAGACAGCTACCCTAGATCTAGATAATATTAATATATATATTCACTAGGTCTAGTCATACTAGATTCACTAGCTGAATCACC